>NW_028327393.1:300000-547500 GCF_031878675.1 Megascapheus bottae | reverse complement strand
TGATGTAAATTATATGCATATTTTTCTAGCAGTACTTTTTTATTTTTCTGCTGGTCATGGGGTTTGAACTCTGGGCCTGGGCACTATCCCTTTGCTCTTCAGCTCAAGGCTATTGCCCTGGCCCTTGAGCCAGGGGCCACTTCCGGTTTTCCTAGTGGTTAATTGGAGATAAGAGTCTCATGGTCTTTAGTACCCTGGCTGGCTTTGAACCCAGATCCTCAGATCTCATCCTCTTGTGTAGCTAGGATTACAGGAGTGAGCCACCACTCCAGCAATTCTGAAAAATGGATACAAAGGGAAGAAAGAAAATGAGTTGAGAGAAGAAGGCCAGTAGTTGTGGAGACATACAATTGGTAAATTCATAAACTAGCCAATTCAAGATTATGATGTATGTACATATGTATACATGCATTGATGAGTTCATAGAAACATACACACTCTGAAGAGAGGTTACTATTACCAATATATAATTTATTTAATAAACATACAGAAAAGTTAAACTGTGATGGGTATATAGTGTGTTTGTCACTGAAAGACTTCTTCAAAGAATATATCTACAGCAAAGTCTGGACGATATATGTTCCATGTCTTTTCTTTATGTGGATTGTCCAGGTCAGCTCGTGTTAAATAAAGTCTAAGGACAGGAAAAAAAGTCATTACATTTTCTTTTAGGGCTTACAGTATGTGATTGTAGTTCTTAATGTACTATGTTATTTCTCTTCTCGTTTTTTTGCCCTTATGGTTTTTCTCATGTTGTTACTGTCTGTGACTTGCTACCTGGTATATTGTATACACATTTATTTGTTTATTTGAAACAGGGAAGGGAAGGGGGGAAAAGAGAGGACTGGGAGGTGGAGGAGGGGACAAAAGCATGAGAAGGGATACAATTATATGAGAAGTAATGCACCTACTACCTGACGAATATAACTGTAATCCATCTTTACATTCTCCCGACATTAAAAAAAGAACAATAAAACCAAAACAGAAGAGTCATCCAATAGCACACCCTTGTTTACAAAGAGACTTGCTGGCTGCAACCAGGATTTAAGTCCTACTTGTCTTCACTACTTAGCCCATTCTGCCTCCTTGGAATGACATAAAAGACCTTAATCTTCAGAAACAAATTGATCAGTCACAACGTGCCTGTTAGAGAATTACTGACACCCACTTTGAGCATATTATCTAAGTGTTTTGTAAAACTTTTTAAATTTCATTTGTCAGGTAGTAGGAGGTGCAGGTCTTCTCACACATTCATACACCTTCTCATGTGTTTCTCCCTGTTTCCCTCCACCCACCCCCTTCCAATCATGTTGTTTCCCCCCTTTCCCTACTTCAAATAAACAAACAAACATATATTCTAAGTGTTTATAATTGACGAAAGTTACCAAGGGGCTGGGAGTTTGGCCTAGTGTAAGAGTGCTTGTCTAGCATGCATGAAGACCCAGGTTCAATGACTCAGTACCACATACATAGGAAAAGCTGACAGTGGTGCTGTGGATCAAGTGGTAGGACTCTAGCCTTGAGAAGGCCAAAGGACAGTGCTCAAGCCATGAGTTCAAGCCCCAGGACTGGCACAACAATTACCAAGACATAATTGGGTGTATAATGAAACCTAGTAATTAGTGTTCTGGGTTTTTTTTTGTATTTTTTGTTTTGTTTTCCTAATGTGAGTAGTGGGGTTTCTACTCACGACCTTGAGTTCTCAATAAACTTTCTCTGCTCAAGCTGACCCTCTCTTACTTGAGCTCCAGTTGAATTTCTGATTTTTCAAGGACTCATTGGAGATAAGTGTGACATAGACATGCCTGCCCAGGCTAGCTTCAAACTGTGTTCCTCAGATCTCAGCCTCCTGTGTAGCTAGAATGACAGGTCACTGAGCCACCAGTGCCCAGCTATATCGCCCTGAATCGGTGAAATGATGTTTTTGTCTAAGCCACAATCTCATCAGTGTAAAAAAGATTTATCAAGCAAGGAAAAAATGATACCAATTTTCCAGAAATGACTACAAAAAGGAGGATCCAATGTTCTTATAATCTCCAATGAGGTGATGGTGGGGGAAAGGACAAAGCTATCCTTTAGCAAGAACCAGTTTGACAAGAAGCAACAAGTAAACACCCTGCCTTTGTCGAGGACTTTGCTCAAGAGACAGCTGGACACGTAGGAAAATTGATAGAATTTTTCCTTTAAATGCAGAGTTTACTCTTTCCAAAATCAAATTGTATGTGAGTTACAAATCTGTAGAAATGAGGCTTTCTTGCTGTTGTCTTAATAGATTTGAGGTATTATCAGGCCCAGTTCAGATTTCAAGAGAAGTCTGGCACTATACTATCCAGCACCACTTCTGGCTTTTTCTATGTATGTGGTACCGAGGAATCTAACCTGGGTATTTGTGCATGTTAGACAAGCACTCTACCACTAGGACAAACTCATGGCGCAAGGTCTTCATTCTCCTCTCTCTCTCTCTGTCTCTCTCTCTCTCTGTCTCTGTCTCTCTGTCTCTCTCTCTCTCTCTGCTCTCTCTCTCTCTCTCTCTCTCTCTCTCTCTCTCTCTCTCTCTCTCTCTCTCTCTCTCTCTCTCTCTCTCTCTCCCTCTTGGTGGGTCATGGGGCCTGAGTGTTGTCCCTGAGATCTACAACCCAAGAATAACACCCTACCCTTAACCCAACCCCTATTTCCCTTTTCTAGAGGTTAATTGGAGATAAGAGTCTTAGGTCCTTTAGTGCCCAGGGTGGCTTTGAGCCTTAATCTTTTTTTTTGCCAGTCCTGGACTTGAGCTCAGGGCCTGAGCACTGTCCTTGGACTTTCTCAAGCCTAGAGCTCTACCACTTGAGCCTCAGCACCACTTCCGGCTTTTTTGTATGTATGTGGCACCAAGGAATCGAACCCGGGTCTTCGTGCATGCTAGGCAAGCACTTTAACCACTAGGCCAATATCCCGGCCCTTGAGCCTTAATCTTCAGATCAGGCTCTTGAGTTGCTCGGATAATAGGCCTGAGCCACCTCCCCCAGCTCCAAGGTCTTCATATCTATCCTCACACTTTTATGAGGACATGGCAACAGTCATTTCTGCCTTGATGTGAATGATCTAGAAAGTGTTTTTCTTTTTACCACCACAGGTCAATACTCCTGAAAACTGAGTCTTTGTAGGTTCAGGAATGAGTTTCTAGATAAAGTAGTAGGTTCTCAGCAATAATACATCATTCAGTCATGAGAAAACCTTTTCAAAGGGGAGGTTAACCAAACAATGCTTTTGAAATTGTTAATACTTCTCAGGCCTTAAAACTTCTGTCCTACATGGAAATGTGCCTACAGCAGAAGAAAGCCAGCTAAAGCCTCCCTAGACTAATCCCACCAATCATGACCTAATAAAGTGACATCCATCTAGACCTTTCTATATTCCAGCAACCGGGTAGATGTACACTTCGTGAGAGAACTTGATCATTACTATGATCTGGGTAATTGCCTCTTCACTGACACATTGCCTTATGGTAGGGGATAGGAAATGTTTGCTTAAGCAATTCTTTATTTTTGTAGAAAATGAGCTTAGTATAGTAGGCAAAGGAATTGCCAATCTGTCTTACAATCTGTCCTCACCTGTTTTTCTCTATGAGAGATGTATGGAACCACATGAAGAATGCACAGTCATCATAATAGTTAGGAAGCTTCTAAAAACACATGATTAAAGAAAGAGGTGATTTGTATAATAAAATGGATACCACAATGAAACCTCCCATGGAAAATCTGCTAAGGTCACACCTGGCCCTCAAGAGAATGTTATTTGCTTCTAAGGTTGCCTTGTGTCCCTCCACTGTCAGGTATCAGTTTCCCCTGGATGGCTCCCCTCCATCCACTGGCCCTGCAAGATGTGCTGCCTTTCCCTTCTCTGTCATAAACTGCTTCTCTTATTCACTGTGTTGTGTTTTCATGCTTTGTTGGTGACTTATGTAATAAGCATATACAACCTGCTCTATTCAGGGTTTTCCTAGAGTGATTAATTTGGTAGAAAGTCAAAACACAACAAGTCAGACAGCAGCTATAGGTCATCTGTCAGTACAAACAAGTTTCCTGTGAGGAGGATCCATGGTCACCAGTGGGACAATTAGACATGAAGCCACTCCCCACCAGGGTAAACAATCATCCTGTGAAAGACACACTGTACAGCATCCACAGCCATTTCACCTGGAGCTCCATCACAACAAAGCTGGAATGTATGGTCCTGTCCAGAGACAGAGTCCTTGAGAGTCAGCCCAAAGACATAGAACTCACATCTATTTCCATAACTGACAGCTAGTTTGAATAATTAGGCATCAATATTGGTGATGGCTAGTTACACAAGAAGCTGAGATCTGGAGGATCAAAGTCAGCCATGGCAAAAAGTAAAATATTGTTTCCACGTTAACCAGCAAACAAACAGGGCTGGAGGCATGACTCGAGTGATAGATGTTTAGCCAAGCAAGTAAACCAAGCAAAAATCCAAACCAAAGTATGGCCCAAAACAAAACAAACCAGTAATCAATAATTTCCTCATTTTTCACAAGCATGCCATCCCATCTTAACCCTTAATAATCACAAAACTAGCTCTCATCAAGACCCCCTGCACCAGGGGAAAAAACCACAGTGTTTGTTTAGAGACACTAGCTAAGCAAGAATTCACAGTGGTTCTGTTATCCAAGGGGAAACATTGAAATGGAGAGACTTCCCAGGTGGTCACTTGCTTCAACATTCACATTCACATCTCAGTACCTAAGACTGCTCAGCAGTGAGCAAGCAGGTAATGAAGGAGGGCATACAGAACACATGGAAGTTCTTACTGAGAGTAGGAATAGATGATTTCATAGAAAATCATTATAGTCATATATGACACTCAGACATGACATGTACGGCTGATCCATTAAAATTACACAGTCATACTAGTGATAGCAAGTCAATAGATAATTATGGACAGGAAAGTAAAATCTCCCTCACATTTGGTAAACACACTGATCATGGCGTGTTTAAAAGATAGACAAGATAACTGTAATTACTCTTATGGAAAGTCAACAATGTCGGTTTCTTTTTACCATCTTTGCTTTCATCCTTTTCTCATTTGATAAGTAACAGATATCAATTGCTTAGAATTCAGAAGAAAGTGATCAGAAATATTTTAAATATATACAAGAAATCCTGATGACTTTGTTTTGTGTTTTCCTCCCCTTCCGGAGACATGCATTTTTATCTGTCCTTTCTATTGTAGGGAACTGCAGCAAAGGAAATCACAAACCCAGACCAAACAAAAGAGCATACAATCATGCAGGATACTTGAGGACTCACCGAAGAAGAAAATTTTACTTTTACATCATCACATAAGTCCGGACAGTTGGGCACCAAAAAGATTGTTCTATTTGTATCAATATCATGGACAACCTGTTAATGAACACATGGAATTAGGAACTCAAAGTGTTGCCAGCGATTAGTATTCTTTTTCACTCATGAAATCATCCTTAATTCATTATATACTCATAATTTCATAGCTCGGTAATTTCATATAGAAAATAGCAGTAATTTTTTCTGAAGTGGTAAAGGTACTGGGCTCCAAATGTTTGATAGCTTTCTTAAGACTGCACTTGAGAAGCAAAGTATTCATTTTTGACAAGTGTCTTTTTGTTTATTGTAATGTATAGAGGGATTACAGTTATATTCACCAGATAGTAGGTGTCTTACTTCTCACACATTGATACCACCTCTCATGGTTTTGTCCCCATTTTCCTCCCCCAACACCTCTCCCAATCATATTGTTTCCCCACTTCTCTTTCCTATTTTAAATAATCAAATAAACATACATACAATATACCAGGGTCACAAAGTCAGATACAGTAACAATATGAGATTAACCAGAAGGAAACTAAACAGAAGAGGAATAACGGAGTGCATTAAGAGCCACAATCACACAAGATAAAGCTCTTGTTTCAATATCCTAGAGATCCTTTCATTTAGTCTCATCCTATATGACCAGGAGTTTCTAATGTAATACACATTACTGTTCTATGTGAATCATCCTATTTTTATATTCTTTTAAGGATGCGCTTTTAACTTCAGTCTGAAACAGTATATTGATGTTCAAGAAGCAATGAATAATTGACCCCACTTTCATGACAAATATTATGTTGCTGATGAGGTCAATGAGCCATTCCAGTGAATGGAATGACCACAAACAGGTCAAGTTTGGGGATTAACAACTATGAAATCATCCCATGTATTACTCTGATATTCATATACCATCACAGAATAAGAAGAAAGCTATGCTAGGCTTCAAGAAACATACCCACAGAAGACTCTCACATGATTTTCAAGTTTTCAGGAAGTTTTCTACATACAGAACAATATGAAAATAATATATTGTTTTCAAGCTTTATAAGGAAGTGTGCAAGTGTGTCCTATGGGAGGGCAGTTTATAGCAGAAAGTTTGAATAACAAAGCATATTCTAGAAAGTAGACTTTCAGTTGGTCATTGGAGGATTTTAATAAAGGAGGAATAATATAGGCCTGAGAAGAGAAACCAGCAAAAATATCAATGAAACTGAGAATTTTATTCCATGTGCCAAACAGATGAGTCCGTCTTCTCTAATGGGAATTTGTAGGTCCAGATATTGATGGAAATAGCTTGCCTACACTAGGGTTGTTATGTATTCAGAGCTTCAAATCCAGGAAAATAAGAATAAATATGGGCTAAGAATTGATGGGATCAGTGTCCTATGTGACAAAGTGGTTTGAAAATGGTCACTTTTTACACTGATTTGATAACTTATAGATTAGAGATTAAATTCAAATATATTACCTAAACCTCACAACACACTACACTTGTGTGCATGTACAGAAGTTACAACAGGAACCTGGGAATCATTCTGAAAGCTTCCTTTGGGATTAAAAAGGAAATTTGCCAATTTCTCCTAGAAAAGGTGCACAGTCTTGAGAATTTCTTGAACATTTCAGAAATGGCTGTGGGTAAAGAGGCATCTCCTCAGTCCATATGCTGTCTCTACTGATCTCAAGGTGACAGCCAACAAAACATCTCAATGACAGTCACTGAGCCCATTGCTGAGTGGACAGATTCTGCATCACTCTTTGAACCTATGACTTTCCACTTCCACAAGTGCCAAGGTGACCTTCAAGAACACTGCATTTGAGAATCAGAGCTTTGTAATACATGATCAAAATGATCAAAAGGAAGATCATATGGGAAATACTGACATGATGTATGTATTTAAAGCCTCCAGTAATTCCTGGGGACATTCTTAGCATTTGTGGGCACAAGTGATTTCGAAGCAGCACTAAACTGAAGCCCAGTTTGACAATATCTTTCAGAAACTGTTTGGAACAAGGCTCTGCTTTGCGTCTGAACTAAGCAATGCCAACTGGAATGGTGACAGAGGGCAAGAGCTGTCTCTTTTTGGTGAGTGTTACTTTGGGGAAGACCATCATGCCACTTGACTGGGAGCTTTGAAACAAACATGAGAATTCTCATTTATGAGCTTTGGCTCACCGTGCAAGTTTGGCGAGTACAAGTAAATACAGTCTTGTGCTGCATTATTATTTCAATTTTCAGGTCTGCTCCATTACCTTCTCCTACTCCTGCATAAAAGTGAAAAAGAAAACGTATATGTTTATTAGAGTACAGAGCAAAATGTCTTGCCAGTTAACTCAATGGAGAATAAAGAGAGAAAATATTGGCCATCTAAGGTTGTGGGTTTAGTTAATCATTTGATCTTGCATAGAATTTGTCCTTTACAAATGGTTTCTGCCTCTTAAAGCAGTTCACAATATTGCAAAGAAAGAGAAAAATCATTATATCTTAATCTTCTACAAGATAAATTCTTACTACATCACCATTCCAGGAAAAAAAATATTGGGAGCTTCCAGAATTTCTTGCTTATGAAATGCTACCTTTAGAGTTCTATAATAATAATCTAAATTTAATTTTCTCTAAGTCAAATTTATAAATCAATATCAAGGATAATATTGGTCAGGTATACCCAAACAATCCTGTTTGTGTACATTAGAGATAAATAGTTCTATGCCATTTTAACTTATACTTTTAGTATCTTAGGTGGTTACACAAATGGGTTTACATTAACCAATCAGTTTATAAGTACAATATATCTTGATGGATATATCAACCCCTATCCTATCTTCTCCATTTCCCTAGGTTCATAGGATATATGTTGTTAAATATTATGGCTGCATTCCCCTATTCTCTCCACATTAATCTAAATTCCTCCTCTATATAGACATAAAAACCTATGACTCTATAGACATAATGTTTTATTTCATAAATTAATGTGTTTCTATGACATACAAACCTTAGCTTCATTGTGATTAAGTTCTAAATACTAAGTCCCAGTGATTGTAAATAGAGATTGCCTCCTTAAACACTTGTATGTTGAACTTGTCATTTAAAATATGATGTAAAAATGAACGTTAATAAATTCTTTTTTTAAAAAAAGAAAAGGTTAAAAAAAAAACTAATGGGTTGTCAGCCTGACAAAATGAGTGTGCTCAGGAAAAGCAACCAGGGAATCATTGGGAAAATTCACTGAAGTCAGGCCTTAGGTTTAGCTTCTTTAACCAGTTGGTGCAGAAATTTGCAGGCAACCCAGCAGGAGGTGTGACATTCCATTGGAGTTACTGAGAGATGAAACTGCTGCCACATATTCTGTTCTGCCTGATTCTACCACCACCCCACAGCCGTTTCCTGAGAGGACTGGAACCAAAAACTCTTGGTGATGGGACATTCTGTGCTAAACTCAAAGTCCCCTAGTTGGTTCCAGCCATTATGGTGACTCTGGATGGGTGAATTTTCCATTCAGTGCTGAACAGCCTAGATGAGGGAGATGCTAAATGGGTATGAGGACTATGGGTCCCCCAGAGGAACCATAATCCCCACCCGAGGGATATGCATCTACTGTTGACAGGTGTAAGCATTTGCATGAGGTGCAGCTAAGACTGCGAGGAGACAGCCTAAACAGCCATCAGTCTCGGGGTCTCCTGAGGGACACGCCCAATAGCATGGAGGTTGGCATCTATGAAAACCATTCCCCCGCAAATAGATGCTTGGCCTCAGCAGAAAGACAGATACATGAGCCAGTGGGTCTTGCTTCTTCCTCAACATGGCCTCCATTCTAGGAATCAGGGCCTCTGTCCCCCCTCTCAGGTTAATGCCTACCATAATTCAGATATTGCCTAAATCCTTGCCCCTCACTTATTTCAAGATGACGGGAGGAGATCGGGGACATTCTCCCCCTCCCTGAATTCTTACTGTAAGAATGTGCTTGCATCTTGTAAGTAGGTCACTAAGCAACACATGCCTGCTTGCGTTGATATGCAAACATCCTACTACCTGGCCTCTACCCCAAGCAAACATCCTACTACCGGACCCCCTCCCCCGAGCAGTTCCTATACCCCAATCCCTCTCCTGAAGAGGCATATAAACCCTTGTGTGAAAAATAAAATTGGCAGCTTGATCAGGATGCTTGTCTTGCTGCCTTCTTCATGTCTCCTGTCCCTTTCATTCCTCCCTCTAGGTTCTTGGCCCTAGTTGATGTCCCGCTGGATGGGACACTCTTTCACTTTGGAATATTTATAATTAATTGGGGATAAGTGTTTTCTATCTGGGTTGGCTTCAAACCACAATCCTCAGTTCTCCGCCTCCTAAGTAGCTAGGATAACCAACGTGAACCCAGGGTGTGTGACCTTTTCCTCAGTTCAAATGGCCCCTCTTCCTTTAGCCTTTCCTCCAAGATCTGGTTTCAGAGTGCACAATGAATTTTTCCTGTCAACCTTGCCTATTTCATATTAACATGAAGCATGTCTGATTGGGTTTTCATCTTGCCTTGTTTTGGTGTCTCTTAATTTCATGGAACAAACACTATCATCAGAAAGATTTCTGATGGAAACATGGCTTTTACTGCACTCTCCTCTCCCTTGTTCCAGTTGTCCAACTGCTTTCTACTGATATCCTCTAACAATAAGCCACTGAAATTCACAAGTACAATGTGCTAAGCCTTTATTTTCCTCACATTTAAACAATTTACATCACACAAAGGAATTTCATCCTTGAAAAATACAGGCAAAGCTGGGCTCAGTGGCTTCCATAGTAACCATAGCTCCTTAGTGTCTGAGATCTGAGGATCAAGGTTCAAAGCCAGCCTGGGCACAAAAGGACCCGAGACTCTTATCTCCATCTAACCTCCAGAAAACAGGAAGTGGGGCTTGGCTCAAGGGTACTGCAGAGCTTAGGGACAACACCCAGGAACAGGGGTAGGGTCGTAACCTTGAGCTGAAGAGTTCAGGTACAACTCACAGGTTGGGCTGGAAACCCATGATCCCCCCATGCACCCACCGACAAAATGCAGACAAAATGAAGTGAAAATTCTCTGTCTCACCTTCTTCTACATGTTTAGGTTTCTAGCTCTAAATAAATAACCTCTTTCACTATTTTTCTAGGCCAGCCTGGGTAAAGAGAGACTTCATCTAGGAAAAGAGTAGAGCGGCCCAAGCCTGTAGTCCCAGTTGTGGGAAGACTGAGATGGAGAACCCAGGGGAAAACTTTAGAGAACTGGGTGGTCTGTGCCAGTCTTTCCAGCAATATTGGGAAGTCTAAACTAGACAGTCTGATTTCTTGGAAACAGCACCAACTTGGCAGTTGCTAGAGGAGTCTAGTAGAAGAACAAGTTCTCCAAACCTGTTCTATGTCCATGGAGATTCAGGTGTGAGTGTCAAACAAGGGCAGTCAGGGGAATCCAAGTGCTGCCCTCTAGGAACCTTGTCTGTACTACCTAAACATGGCCTGCAACAGAGTCTAACTTTTGTATTTGCAAGTAGCAGAGTTTGAAGTCTGGGTCTTGAACCTGCTCAGCTTGTCTAGCTGACACTCTATCACTTGAGGCATGCCCCCATTTTGCTTTTTTTGGTTGCAATTGGAGACTCAGAGTGGCTTGGGATGGCTTCAAACTGTGGTCCTCCACATGTCAGCCTTCTCAGTAAGGAGGCTTTTAGGTAAAGAGCCTTGAGAACCCCTGCATTGTAGTTGGTTTTTTTTAAAATCTAAGCACTTATTTGTCTTTTCTGCTCACAACCCCAGCTGAATGCTAGCATATGACCTGGCCAAAGGTGGCAACAAATAAAATAAGGCATCCTGATGGAGAAGATAGTGAGGAGATGCTTAGAGGAGGAGGAAAGAGAGAAAAGACTATAGTTCTGAGAAGAAAGGGCCGCTGGAAGGACTGGCCAAGAAAATGAGGCAGGGCCAGCAATGCTGAGATGAACCATGAAGGAGAAATGAGTCTGAGAAAGAAGGACTCTACTGGGTTCTTTAATCTTCTCTTCTCCTATGAAAAAAATCTATCCTAGGTTGAGACAAGAACATCGAGAACAGAACACAAGGGGTAGAACCTCCCCTCAAGTGGAAATGGGTAAGGGATAAGAGAGGCATCTAAGGAGAGCTGACATGGCAGCTCAAGAGGGAGAAGGTCACATGCATTGACCCTTAGCTGTGATGTAGGATCATTTGCATAACATAAGCAAAACCCTCCCAAATAGGGGATCGCACATCCTCTTGTCTTCTCCTTCCTTTCCAAAGCACTTACCTTGGATGGAGTAAATCACAAACTTCACAATTTTAAGAGGTTTTTTCACTGGCATTTCCCAGTTCAACACATTCTTCAAGATGTCAAAGTAGCGGACATAGCGACTCTGTAAAGCAACAAAAGCCTCCACTTTAGTGGTAATGCCAGATGTAAAGTCAGTATTCTAATCTCCTTCTCTTTTTCAGCTTGTGAACAGCAGTAAGAAAGGAAGACATTTAGAATGAGCCCTTACATTATCAACATTCTTATGTATTTTTCTCATTGTGGAAAAAGAGCCCAGCTGAGACTTGCAGACAGTAACATGGAAAGAACAAGCCCTTGCTTCTAGGCTTGCTTATGACCATGAGAACAGTGAAGGTGCTGAAACAGCGATGACAAAATCTGTTGTCATGCACTAGAGAAAGGACTATTGTTTGGGAGATAGTTCCTCATTAGGAGGAATGACATCTCCACTTAGCTGCACTAGATGATTCTGTACCATTAGTGAGGGGTCCTCTACAGAGAAGAGATTCTTTATCTGCCTTTTTCTCCAATATGTTTTTTTTTTTTGGGTAAGGGAACCTTTCAATACTCTTTGGCTCCTAGCAAGTTGTTCAAACAGGATTTCTTAGAATTCTCTTTGAGAAACTCCAGATGTCTGATGATGAACCAACTGAGAAGAGTTCATAAAGTGAACTGCCACATTTCCAATTAGCAAAAGCACTTGTACTGCATGCGAGTGGCTGATGTCTGTAATCCAAGCTACTCAGGAGGCAGAAGCTGAGAGGACTGAAGAATAATGCCAGCCAGGGCTGAAAACTTTGAGATAATCCATCTCTATATACTTAGCCAGAAGTTGAGCTAGAGATCTAGCTCACCTGATAAAGTGCCACTTATGAAGAGTTCAAGCCTACTGAGCAGCAGGCCACTGAGTTTAAGCCCCAGGATGGGCAAGCAATGAAAGGGCAATAGTGAGAAAGATGCCTGAAAATGCAATAGGGCAATGCAAGATGCAATAGGGCAGTGCTGTACCACTTCGCATCTCCAACTCAGGCTGTTTTGGTTCTTCATTAGAACTAAGAATGAAAGGATTTCCTGCCAGGGCTGGCTTTGAAACACCATTCTCAAATCTCAGCCTGTATCTAGAAATACAGACAGGTGCCAGTCATCAGTGTCGGGTAGATGCTTTGCAGTTGTTGGATTTTTTTTTAAGAGTGCATATGTTGGGTGTCATGCCAAACTTCTTGTGAGGTATAATGACCTGATGAATAGAATTTCCTTCAAAGTAATCCTGGTTGAGGAAAGAAGAGTAGGAAGGGTGACCCAGGGTTTGAGAAGAGTGGGGAAGGAATAAACAAAGCATGACTGTAGGTTGGGATGATGATTGCAGAATACACTGTATGGTTCCATCTTTGTGTGTTAGAATTTGGATATGAAATGTGCACTTAAAAGGCTCATAGATGGAAGGCTTGATCCCCAGTATACCAGCAGCGTTCAGAGGTGGGTATGGGGAAGTAATTATATTATGAGGCTTTTGACTTTATCCACAGATTCATTTGTTGAGGGATTCCTAAATTTAAAGCATTAGTAGGAGGTGGGGAAAATGTTAGGAATTGGGGCCTCATGAAACCAAAGAAGTCACTGGAAGGGTGGATCATGTCGCAAACCCTTCCTTCTCCTCAGCTTCCTGGGAACCTTGAGGTGAGCAATCCTTCTCCACAGTACTCGCCTCCTTGACATGATGGTTCAGTGTCAGTGTAGGCCCAAAGCAATGGGATCAAGTGGCCTTAAAGTAAATCCTGAAACTGTGGGCCCAAATGAATCTTTCCCCACTTTAAGTTCTTTGGTCAGGTATTTTTTTTTATGGTGACCAACACTCCAATCCAATATAATTGGGATTTTTCATATTTTCATAATAAAGTATTATCAGAGGAAAATAGGACAACAGTGGATAGTTTAAACAATGTTAAGAATATGGCATGAAAGTATATGATAATGTCTGCTGGAACAAGATTCGTAAAATACTTATTTTCCCAGTTCATTCTGTTTTCTTCTTTCATACTCCCATTATCTCTGCGTGTCTTTATCTCTCATTCTTGGTCTGAGGATCTCTCATTCTTTCTCTTCTCTGCACTCTTCTTTCCCCTACACTGGGGTCATCACAAAACCATCCTGGCAGTGTTCTAAAGACCTTGAATTGCTCATTGCCTTAGCAAAAACTGGTGAAGGATCCAATCTCTCTTTCTAGGGAAACCAATGGCTAGTAGATCATCTACTAGCCAGAGATCATCTTCAGGCATCAGAAAACCTCAGATATTTGACCTTCCTTTTTGGGAGGGGACTCAATTCCAGAAGCTGTAGGGAATAAAGAATAAGAAATGGAATGTGTGATGCTCTGTTGAGAACTGTTGGGAGCCAGAGTGGAATCAAACTGTACCTTGATTTGCATCAGACAATTGCTTTATTGCCTTATGGTTTTCTGGCCTTATTCTGTTTAAATGACCTGAGATTTACCATATGAATGTAACACCTGGAAGTTCCCTGGTTTCAAGAAGGGATATAAGCCTTGAGTTGAGGATAAACAGGGCTGCAGTCTTTACCTGGGCTGCAGACCTACCAACCCCATGTGTTTGTCTCTCTTCTATTTTTTCCAGTCCCTGCCCTGTATTTCAGGAACCCCAATTTGCTGCCGGTAGGCCCCAGCAGAGAACCAAGCCAGGTAGCCTATGAGGCTACAGATGTGGGCCTCCAAAGATCAGGAAATGGTTAGGAGTCACAAGTCCTCTGCCATCATTGATTGTTAAAGAAGGGTTACAGATGCGACCAGGCTAAATGTGCCACTAACATCTCCCCATAAATAACTTTGTGACAAGAGAAACTTACTTGGGAAGGAGTTTCTACTCTTTGAAACTGACTGCTCACATTTCTGTCAGTTCTGTGCTCCCCGAAGTAATCAATGCTGTCCTATAGAAAAGGGGTTAATACAATCACAGTGCTTATCTGTCCTCTTTGGACAGAGCTACTTATGAACTTTCTTAGTTACTAGCTTTTTAAGTGGCTAAGATTACAGGCACAAGTCTACGATGCCCACCTTTCCTTTGATTCTTTTAAAAATTACTTTATTATTTTTTGAAAGGTCTTTCTAGCTCCTTTGCCAAATTACTGATTAGCTCATTAGTTTTAGGGAGATGTTAATTTTTGAGCTACTTGTATATTTTGGATATTAGGACTTTGTCAGATATATTGCTGGTAAAGATCTACCAGTCTGTTGGCTGTCTTTTTAGTTTAGCACCTATGTTCTTTGCTGTGCAGAAAATTTTTATTTTGATATAATCACATTTGTCAAGTCTCTCCTACTTTCTGTGGCCTTGCCACTATTTCCAAAAAGTTCCTGCCTATGCCTATCAGTTCTAATATTTCTCCTACTCCAACTTGCAATAGTTTCAGTGTTTCAGGCCTGACTTTGAGGTCTTTAAATTCATTTGAGTTGATATTGGCGCATGGTGATAAACAAGGATCCAATTTTAATTTTCTACATATGGAAGTCCTAATACCAATTATTGAAAAGACTATATTTTTCCATCACACATTTTTATTGTGCCTAATTTCTTTATATATATATATATATATTTTATTAAGATGCTGGAGGGGATGTGGCCAGGAGGGATCATTATTACACAGTTGGTGGGAGTGCAAACTCATTCAAGCATTATGGCAGCTCCTCAAAAGACTAAACATAGAGTTCCCCTATGACCCAGCAATTCCACTGCTTGGCATTTACCCAACTGTCCAGAAACAAGGACATACTACAGCCACTAGCACAACGATGTTCACTGCAGCACTATTTACCATGGCAAAGATATGGAACCAACTCTGATACCCTTCGATTGATAAGTGGATCAACAACATGTGGTATTTTTACAAAATGGAATTCTATGCTGCTGTCAGAAAGAATGACATCACTCCATTTGGAAGGAAATGGAAAGACTTAGAAAAAATCATATTAAGTGAAGTAAGTCAGACTCAAAGGAACATATACTCAATGGTTTCACCTATTTGTCATAATCAGTAGAAACCTTGGGCTCTCCTAGCAGCGATTTGCAATAGAACAAAACCTAGATACATAAGGACATACAGTATGTCGCTAAATGAAAGGACCTATAGGAAATGGAAACAAAAGCCATAAAATGAGTGATTGTTGTCCTTAATGTACTATGTTATCTCCCATTTCTTTTGCTGTCCCTTAGTTATGTCATATTTTTATAGTATTTCACTTTGTTATCTGATATATTGTACATATGCGTATTTGGTTATTTGAAATTGGATAGGAAAGGGGCAAAAACAAGATGAGGGTGGGAGTGGGGGGAGGGAAATGGGGACCAAGACTTGAGAAAGGGTATCAATGTATGTGAAGTAATGCACCTTCTATCTGGCGAAAGTAATGTAACCCTCCTATGAATTACAATAAAAATATCTTTAAAACTCATTATAAAGGTGTTGTACAGTGAGGCTACAATTACATAAGTCAGTTAATGAGGATACAGCTTTTTAGAAAACGTTGATTCTTATTTCTTAAATACAGAATTACAAAGTCATGTGTATATCCTACAACATTAAAGAAATGGTAGGAAGGAAGTAGTGGGTTGAGATGGAGGGAGGAGAATGATGAATGAGTGACCTTACTCACAATGCACTGAATTCTCAGACTGCTTTTTTGAATGGCAACTACTTATAGATGGTAAAAAATATACCTTAAAATGCTGTTCTTCTTAGTAATTCTGAATTTGGACATTCCCTCGCATTTGTGTCTCACTGCTCTCACTATAGGCTTGGCCCAGAACAAGAATACAAGGGTACAAGTCCAGTAAATAACTGCATATTAAACAAGGCTGCATTAATCCAGGCTTTCACTTTCACTTAATCACCATGAGCTAAGCATTTCCTTAATATTTTACCATGAATGCTTCAGAACTAGCAAATTCAATACATATAAAAGACTAAGTATCAAAACCTTTTTCCTACCTTTGCGGTTAAAAATGTGCCAGTGGCAAGAAGTAGAATAGATATCATTGTTCCTGTTCGTCCTAGAAAAGAGCAGAAATGAGTTCAAGAAACCTTTGTTCTAGTGTAAAAATACACTCACAAATACTCATTTGGTATTGGTACTGTTTCTTCTGAAGTGTTGCTGTCTCAAAATTTCCAATTGAGAAATATTAAGACTTTATTTTTCATTAATGTAATGAAAAGAACGCTGGTCCTCATGTATAATTCCAGATTCCCAGGTGGGAAGATCAGGAAGGTTGTGATTCCAACCAGCTTAGGCAAAATAAGCAGGACCCCATTCTCAACCAGCAAGATGGGCCGGGTGCTTCACATTTACAGCCCTCATTGTGTGGGAGATATAGAAACGGGTTTCAGACTGATGCCAGCTCAGGAAAATGTAGGATACTTTATCTAAAAAAAGCATTGAAGCAAAACAGAGCTGAGCATATACCTGAAGTGAGAGAATGCTGGCCAAGCACGTGCCAGGTGCTGAGTGCAAATGCAAGCAGGAACCCACATTACCAACTAGAACTGTAGTCCCTATGTAATTGTATTATTTGAATTGTATTGTGAACATTTGCAAACATAAGAATACAGAGAGACAAGCATAATGAATACTCATATTCCTATTCCTCAGATTATGTAATTCTAAGTATTTTGCTGTAGTGTTCTTGCTCACTTTCTACCTCAGCTTACATGCCTGCTTTTCTCTCTTCTCCCTCTCTCTTTGCCTCTGCCTGTGTGTGTGTGTGTGTGTGTGTGTGTGTGTGTGTGATAGTGTTTTGTAGCAAATACTTTGACAATTATAGCAAATCCTTGACTTCTTCCTGCTTCAAATCACTCATCCTCTAAGTCTCTTCTGTTACTTTCTACTTATATCGTAGTTTTGTCCTACAAAATTTAAGTTTGAAAATATGTTCTTTTCTCTTTCTATATTCATCCTTATAATCTAATTTTTAACATACCCTTTCACCTGAAAAGTACACATTTTTCATCTATTCTTTAAACATTTTTTTCCACTGGAGGAAGAACAGATTTATTATCTTCATGTACAGAGAAATCAACATTGCACATGTAACCCAGCTTAGTAGCCAGTTCCTTAGCCTTTGCCTTTTCCAGCTTGCCAATTTGAGTCACATATTTTGGACTGAGGACGTGCCTTCCCAGTGAGGATGGATCTCATCGTGAGTATATGTCTTGGGAGCTTCAACTCATGAACTCCTTTGGCTTCTTTTGATCAAGAGAAGGTACTCTACCAATTCAGTCATATTATCTCTACTTCTAGCCTTTTGTTTGTTAAACAGAGACAACCATCTTAGGGATTTTTTTTTTGCCTGGGTTGCCAAAAATCTCACATTCCTGAGTAGCATGGGTTACCAGTGCCTGGGTGAAACTTTCACATAGGCAAAAACAAAGTATCTTAAATGCCAAGTGAGAAGTCATTCATGTTGAGGTCTTGTTCTCAGAAGATATGCAAATGGCTAATTGATACCTAAAGAAACTATAAAGAAAATACAAATTGAATCTGTGCTGATTTCATCACACCAAGGCAAAATGGAAGTCATAAAAAACAACAGCAAAGGCTGGCAAGTATGGAGCAGAAAGGTGAGAATGAACTATATTAGTATACTGTTGGTTGGCTTGAAATTAGTCTATCCACTAGAGAAATCAGTATGGCGGTCTTCTTCAAAACACTAATCATAGACTTACTTTGTAAGTTTTATAGGTCTTATAAGTTACAAGGTAACTTCCCATTTTATAGAATATCTTGTTTGTGACTTTGGATGTGGTGAGCTCTGTGTGTGTGTGCTGTGTGTGTGTGTGTGTGTGTGTGTGTGTGTGTGTGTGTGTGTGTGTGTGTGTTTCATACATTTTACTACAGAAAAATCTCAAACCAACAATTTAATGGTACAACTTAAAATGCTGGAAAAAGAGTACCAAACCCAACCAAAATCTAGTAGAAGGAAACAAATTATTAAAAGTAAAGCAGAATCAAATGAATTAAGAATCCAAAAAACCCCAGAATCCACAAACAAGGAGTTGGTTCTTGGAAAAAATTAACAAAACTGAGAGACCCTTACCAAATCAGATCAAAAAATGAAGGGAGAACACCTAAATAAACAAAATTATAGACAAGAAGGGCAATACAACAACAGAAATTACCAATATCCAGAGCATCCCAAGGGATTACTTGTCAAATCTTCATGCCAACAAATTTGAAAATCTAGAAGAGATGGACGAATTTCCAGCAAATATTGAAATAACCAAACTGAACCATGAAGATCTAAATCTACTAAACAGACCCACTTGAAGTAATGAAATAGAAAAAGCAATAAGAGACCTCTCATCCAAGAAAAGCCCAGGACATGAAGGATTCATAGCTGAAAGCTATAAGGCCTTCAAAGAAGAGCTCACACCAATACTCCCCAAAATCTTCAATGAAGTTAAAATTGAAGGCTCTCTACCAAACCCATTCTATGAAACCAGCTTACCCCTCATGTCAAAACGAGACAGGAACTCATCAAAGAAAGAGAACCAGAGACCCAGTTCTTTAATAAATATTGATGCAAAACTGCTCAACAAAATATTGGCCAATCAACTTCAACAACTCATCAAAAAATTATACACTGTGATCAAACAGGACTGATCACCGGGATCCAAAGCTGGTTCAATACATGCTAGTGGGTTAATATAATTCATCACATCAAAAGTAGCAAGGACAACAATCACATGATCATCTAAATAGATGTAGACAAGGCATTTAACAAGATCCAACACCCCTTGATGCAAAAAGTTCTGGAGAAAGTAGGAATCATGGAACATTCCTCAGTATAATCTTACACGACCACCCTACAAACTAGCATAAAAGTAAATGGAGAAAAGGTAAAGCCATTTCCTCTGAAATCAGGAATGATACAAGGATGCCCACTTTCTCCACCCCTGTTCAATACAGTATTAGAATTCCTAGCCAGAGCAATAAGGCAAGAGCCAAACATAAAGGAAGTTGAAATAGGAAAGGAGGAAGTGAAACTTTCTCTCTTTGCAGATGACATGATTCTTTTTTTCCATACATCTTTTATTGGTAATTGATAGAAGGGTTACATTATATTTATCAGATAAAAAGTGCATTACTTCATCTTGATTTCCTCCCTTCCGTATCCAATTTCAAATGACCAGTTAAGTATATATAAAATATATCAGACAACAAGGTGAAATATTGTAATAATATGAGATAATCAAGGGACACCAAAAGAGATGAGACATAACATGGCACATTAAGGACAACAATCACTCATTATATGGCTTTTGTTTCTACATCCTGGAGGTGCTTACTAGATTTTGTTCTATTGTAAATCTCTGCTAGGAGAGCCCAAGGTTTCTACTGATTATGACAAATGAGGGAAACCATTGAGCATATGTTCCTTTGAGTATGGCTTACTTCACTTAATATGATTTTTTCTAAGTCTTTCCATTACCTTACAAGTGGGACAATGTCATTATTTCTGACCTCAGCATAGAATTCCATTGTGTATAAACACCACATCATCTTGTTGATCCACTCATCAACTGAGGGACATCTGGTTTGGTTCCATGTCTTTGCTATGGTAAATAGTGCTGCGATGAACATTGTTGGGTTCGTGGATTTAGTATGTCCTTGTTTCTGGACAATTGGGTAAATGCCAAGTGGTGGAATTGCTGGATCATGGGGTGATCTATGTTTAGTCTTTTGAGGAGCTGCCAAACTGCTTTCCATAGTGGTTGAACAAGTTTGCACTCCCAATAACAGTGTAGTAGTGATCCCTCCTGGCCACATCCCCTCCAGCATCAGTTGTTATTAGATTTCTTGATCCTGGCCATTGTAACTAGAGTGAGGTAGAATTTTAGAATTGTTTTCATTTGCATTTCTTTTATGACCAGAGATATTGAGCATTTCTTCATGTGTCTATAGGCCATTGTTATTTCTTCTTCAGAGAAGACTCTCTGTAAGTCTTTAGCCCATCTTTTAATGGGATGGTTGTTAATTTGGAGATTAGTTTTGGAGTCATTCAATTTTTTGAGCTGCTGATATACTTTAGATTTGAGGCCCCCAAAATACAAAACAAAACAAAGCAAAATTAAACCAAATCATAGACAAGAATGCAAATACCACAGCAGAAATTACCAAGGTACAGAACATCATAATGGAATACATTTCTACCTTTATGCCAACAAATTTGAGGATCTAGAAGAGATGAATGAATTTCTAGCCAATATTAGCATACCCAAGCTGAACCAAGAAGACCTAGTCCAAATAAACAGACCTATGTCAAGTCCCGAAATAGAAATGGCAATAAGAGACCTCCCATCCAAGAAAACCCCAGGGCCAGATGAATTCACAGCTGAATTCTATGAGGCCATCAGAACAGAGCTCACACCAATACTCCTCAAGCTCTTCAATGAAATTGAAAGTGAACACTCTTCTGCCAAACTCATTGTACAAAGCCACCCTAACCCTCATCCCAAAACCAGATAGGGACTCATCAAAGAAAGACTCATCTCTTTGATGAATATTGATGCAAAACTGCTCAACAAATTACTGGCCAACCATCTTCAGCAACTCCTCAAAAAAATTATACACTACGAAAAAAAAATTATACACCAGGCTCAAACAGGATTCAGCACAGGGGTGCAAAGCTGGTTCAGTAGACGCAAGTAAATTCCTATAATTCAACACATCAACAGGAGCAAGGGCAAGAATTCCATGATTGTCTCAACAGATGCAGAAAAGGCATTTGACAAGATCCAACACCCCTTTATGCTAGAAGCTCTGGAGAAACTAGGAATCCATGGAACATTCCTCAGTATAATAAAGGCTGTGTATGACAAACCCACAGCTAGCATTGTACTTAGTGGTGAAAAGCTAAAGCCATTTCCACTAAATTCAGGAATGAGACAAGGATGCCCACTCTCTCCACTTCTCTTTAACATAGTATAGAATTCCTAGCCAGAGCAATAAGAAAAGAAGCAATTAGAAAGGGGATCCAAACAGGGAAAGAGGAAGTGAAACTTTCCCTCTTTGCAAATGACATGATTCTTTATTTAAAGAAATCTATAGATTCTACTTGCAAGTTGCTTGAGCTGATTTGACACTTTGGCAAGGTAGCATGGTATAAAATTAACCCTCAAAAATTAACAGCCTTCCTGTATACCAGCAAAGAGGGGATTGGGGCAGCAATCAGGAAAGCAACTCCGTTTGCAATAGCCTCAAGGAAAATAAAATACATAGGAATTAATTAACTAAGAATGTAAAGGACATTTATGATGGAAACTTTAAAAACCTGAATAATGAAATTTAAGCAGATCTGAAGAAATGGATAAACTTCCCATGCTCCTGAATTGGAAGAATTCACAACATGAAAATGGCAATCCTGCCAAGGGCTATGTACAAATTCAATGCAATAATCATCAATAGCCCAATGTCATTCTTTAATGAAATTGAAGAAGAAATCCACAATATCATATGGAATAATAAAAGACCCTAATAGCAGAAAGAGCAACTCTGAAGGAATATCCATATCAAATTTCAGTTACAGTAATCAAAACAACTTGATACAGGCACAAGAATAGGGCAGAGGACCAATGGAATCAAATTGAAGGCCCAAAAATCAACGCACAAACCTATGACCACTTAATCTTTGATAAGGGAGCCCAAAAAATAGAATGGAAGAAAGACAGCCTCTTCAACAAGTGATGCTGGCAGAACTGGTTAAGCACCTCCAGAAAATTAAAGTTGGTACCTTCTATGTCACCCTACACTAGGATTAGTTCCAAATGGATCTTAAAAACTTTACAAGAAGGAATGGGAGATACACTAAGTCCCCCTGGCACAGGTCGAAACTTTCTTAATAAAGACCAAACAAGCACAAAAAATTAAATATAGCTAGGACAGAGTGGAATGCATTAAATTGTAGAGCTTCTGTAGGTCAAAGGACATAGGTAGCAGGTTAAATAGAAAGCTCACAGAGTAAGAGAAGATCTTCACTAATCATACAACAGACAAAGGCCTCATATCTAAAATATAACTACAGCTAAAAAAAAGAATCATTCCAAAATTAAGCTCCAAAGAAATAACCATCCTATAAAAAGATTGGCCAAGACTTAGAGTCTTCTCTGAAGTAGAAATAAGAATGGCCTATAGACACATGAAGAAATGCTCAACCTCTCTAACCATAAAAGAAATGCAAATCAAAACAACTTTGAGATTCCACCACACTCCAGTTAGAATGGCCATGATCAAGAAATGCAATAACTACAGATGCTGGCTGGGATGTGGCCAGAAGGGATCATTACTACACTGTTGGTGGGAGTGCAAACTCGTTCAACCACTATGGAAAGCAGTGTGGCAGTTCCTCAAAAGGCTAAACCTAGATCACCCCATGACCCAGCAATTCCATGACTTGGCATATACCTAATAGTACAGAAACAAGGACATACTAAAGCCACTAGCACAACAATGTACATTGCCATAATATTAACCATAGCAAAGGTATGCAACCAACCCATATGCTCCTCAGTAGAGATTGAAACACCAAGATGTTGTATTTATACACAATGGAATTCTATGCCGCCATCAGAAAGAACGACATTACACGATTTGTAAGGAAATGCAAAAACTTGGAAAAAATCGTATTAAGTGAAGTACTGAAAGAAACATAGGCTCAATGGATTCCCATTTGTAATAATTAGTACACATCTAGGATGCCCCCAGCTGAGGAACACAGTAGCTCAAATCCTACACACATAATGCCATATAGGATGAGGCCAAATTAATGGACTACCAGGACATGGAAACAAGAGCTTAATTATAAGTGACTGTTATTGTAATATATTATGTTCTTCTCTCTACTCTTGTGTTGCCCTTTGGTTAATCTCATATTGTTACAGTATCCCACTTTGTTACCTGGTATATTATCTAGATGTTTACTTGTGTATTTGATATAGGAGGGGAAAAATCAGGGGAGGGGTTGGGCAGAGGGAAATGGGGACAAAAACATGAGATGGGATATAGATGTGTGAGAAGTTTGGCACCTTCTATCTGGCAAATATAACTGTAACCCCTCTATACATTAAATTTTTAAAAATAAAGTAGATAATCAGCTGAGCAAGAGGTATACGCTATGGAACCAGAGAATCTCCAAAATGGGTTAAGAAACAACACAAATAGCAAGACAATACATTAACCTTTCCTAAAGCAGGACAAAGAGGGAGGTATGGTGGCCATTTCTGCCATTCAGCACACAGAGGCAAGGGCAGGAAGATAACAAGCTTGAGACTATATAGGGAAATCCTGACTCAATCAAAACCAAACAAATGCTCACAAAACACAAAGCCAGCCATAGTGGCTGTATTACTAGCTATTCAGATATAGACAATGGGGAGGTTTGTCAATCAAGGCAAGCCCAAATCTATACAAGAATTCTTCTCAAGTAAAAAGTAGAGCATCACAGTATGTATCCACGAACCCAAGTGTGTGAAAAAGTTAACGAGGGTCACAGTCTAGTCCTTTCTGTATTCAGGATGAAAAGTGAGAACCAATGTGAATAATGACTAAAGCAAACAGGTATGAGGAATGTAAATGGCTCCAGTAGTAAAGGGCCCCAGGACGTGTGAGGCCTTGGGTTCCGACCATATTAATGCCAAGAAACAATACAAAATCACCCCACACTCCCAAGAATCAAAAGGCAGTGTGGTAGGACACTGTACTTGGAAAGACATTTCTGAAAACAAAACCTTAAAGTGGCCAACAGATTTATGAAACAATTCTCAATGTCACTAGGTAACAGGGAAGAGCATCTTAAAAGCCCAAGGTGAGAATGCATTTGTTAACTAGCTTCATTCAGCATTCCACATTGTATATAAATAGGAAAGTATTACATTTACATGATACATAAGTGCAGCATTGTCAGCTAAAGAAGAAAAAGGTATCGCTGCAAATGAGATACAAATGCAATACCATCCTGAAGTTGAACACTGTTTGGGGGAGGCAGGTATACATGGGTAAACCAAAATGGAAGAAACCCATATAATCAGCAATTAAGGGAAGTAGCTCATTGTCCTCCCTTCTTTACATTAGTTTTTCCTTTGTTCTTCCCTCCCCTTCTCTATTTTCCTTTTAGTATTCTTTGCTTCTTTCATCCTTTAAACACAATATTAATATGTTAGCAATGCTGAATCTATCTGAGGAGTAGCAGTAGGTATCTTCCTACTGCCCGTCAATATTTATTCTCAACTATCTTTTTACAAAGGAGACAGAAAGGAAAGCATCATTACCTTTTCCACCTTTGCAGTGAATTATGATGATGTTGTGAGGATCCTTGGATAACCAGGCAATGACTTCTTTAGAGAAGGAAACCATCTCTCTGGTTTAACAAAAATTTTTAGTTAATTAAAATTCATTCCCAAATTCCAAGCCCAGTGAATTTAGTGCTTTTCTGAACATCAGTGTGGCATCAGACTTACTCAAGAGTGGGGACATTGTGATCATCTATCATTATTCTATGCACACGGTGATGAAAATACTTGGGGTCATAAGACTTCGCCTGAAAGAAATGAGATATGTGTCAGAGCTGTATGCCTACTGACATGAAAGTTAGGAACGAAGTTTAAAATTTCTCTTAGGAATTCTTATCTCCTTTCCATTGTTCTAAAAGGATTCTTAACATCACCAGCACAAAGGTCCTGAGAGGAACACAGGCAGACCAGTGGACCAAAGAGCCAAAGAGACATGAAGGACATTAGGGACAGATTCTTGTCCTTAAAGACTTTTTCATCCCAAGTAATCTAAAATCAGCTCATGCTTTATATTCCTTACCTTTAACCTTCTAACAGAGTGATTATTCGATCTTCTAGACTGCATATCCTATCATCCTGCATTCTGCTTATTCTATCTTCTAGACTGCTTATTCTATCATACAACATAGGTACCACTAAGCAGAGGTTAATGGTGCTGTCTAAATGCTCAGTCCCTGAAAATATCGTTAAATGTTTATTCTGACAATAAAATGCAATAAAAATGTACATAAAAATCATGATTGGGAAATCAGGGGACAGTGAAAAGAGGACAAAAAACATGAGAAAGGGTATCAAGGTTTCAGAAGTAATGTAACCATTACCTAAAAAAATCTAACTGTAACCCCTCTATACATTAACCCTAAATAAAGTACAAAAAAACCCCACACCACCATAAAAAAATCTAGACAGGTGTTAATGTCTAGACAGGAGAAAAACTGAAGACAGACACAGCAGAGAAACTGGGGGCACATTCTTCTCTTTCTTCTGTTTTCTTTTGTCGTTTCTCATCACGCGCCTTGTTCTCATCACCAACCCTTTCTGGTGGATCATAGAACATACTTGCTGAATTGTCTGTGATACAATCTGGCATGAAAGGCAGGAAGAGTTGATTGAGCATAAGAGCACGAGCAGATCTTTCCTGAGCACTTCCTCTGTAAGTCTGCCTCTTCGGTCTCACTGGCCCATCTCTTTCTTAGGGAATGTTGTGCTGCCAAGCTCACATAGCACCAGTGCATTACAGAGATTTCTGATCTGACTTCTTACTACGTAATATTTACAATTAAATGAAAGATACCCAAGGCGACTTTCTTACATATCTACAGTAGCAAATATATTAAAGTGATATACATACTACAAAGGTTGTATACAAAATAATGCTCAGGATGTCTGGTGTTGAAGAAACGAGCCACTTTCTAAAAAAGATAAACACATTCATAAACTATATTGTTGAAGGCGGCTCCTTTGTACAACTACTTAAAGATACTAGTAAAACATGCTGTCTACTTTTGAAAACGCTTTTGTCACAGCTTTAATCTTCTGATTTTCTTCTTCTTCAAGTCTGCAAAATGCTTCTTTTGACCTAAGAGTATACACTAGCTCCCCCCTTGTTCTGAAGGACAAAGCAGCCAAGCATTCATGCCTTCTAATTCTTGTCTATCTCCAGATAGACCCTCATATTAAACAGGAAGGTGCTGGAGGCATTAAGGTAGGCATGTTAAATCTGTTCAAGTCTCAGTCTGAATGACCTGCTCTTAGCCTTTGTCTCTGGAGGCCTGGCCAGTGTTTATAGTTCTGGATTTTTCTCTTCAAGATGACAAGAAAAGGCATTGTGTTTGGAAAGCAGTCTGCCTTTTGCAGTTTTATAAATCCTGTTCTTCCTGGATCCCTAGATATCTATGAAGTGACTGCAAGAGAGCATGGCTAAGATCAAGAACACATTGTATTTTCCAGCAAAAGTAGCTTTTTCTTGACTTAGGGGCAAAGGGACATGGCCTGACTGCATACAGAAGTGGCCAGACTTGTTGATGCTTCCTCACTGTGTTTGTTTCTCCAGTAACTGTGGCTGTGTCCCACGCATCTGCACTCTGACCCTTTTCTTTCTATATTCAGTGTTGTTCAAAATTCAATGCTGAAACCTTCTTCCCTTTGAAGGACAAGCAGGAGCATATGACCTGCTTAGCCTCCTCAGGAATTAAGTTTGTTCAGTGTTATGTTTATGATGTACAGATCAACACAAAGTACAATGTTTACCCTCATTGTTTTCAAACTCAAATATTTAAAGTCATATGAGCTATAAAATGTCCACTCAAAAACTTCCAGCTGCCAAATTTACATCTCTTCCTCCAGCTTTATTTTGTCATAGTTGCATGTTTTCCTTTCTACCAAATGGATTTGCAGAATATAATGCATTTCATGACACTTTGGAGCAGTATATAACACTATACTTTCTGTGCGTGCATTTTCCAAAGATCCATAAATATTAATCCTATTTTTAAAAGAACAACCAGGGCACAAAACTAGAATTTCTTTTGCTGGTAGAAACTCAGTTACAAAAGAGCTACCATATGTTTCTACTATGAGAAACACAAGAAACATTAAAACTGATCTATGGCAATCAAAAATCAAAAGAACACTTTCAGTGTTTGAAAAGTGATTATAAATGCCAGAACATTGTCAACAATTTGATAGTGGTGTTCATTGCATGCCCTCATACATAATTGCGTTAATAGACAAATGTAAGATGAGGGCAATGTGGAGTCTGCATCAGTAAAAGTTTATTTATATAAGCATGCATTACATAATGATAGTTTTTCAGTTAAACACCAATTGTTTTTTTTTGTTGTTGTTGTTTTTTGCCAGTCCTGGAATTGAGCTCAGGACCTAAGCACTGTCCTAGGACTTTCTCAAGGCTAGAGCTCTACCACTTCAGCCTCAGCAACACTTCCAGCTTTGTTCTAGGTATGTGGTACCATATTGTTCTTTATTGATACATACGGAAGAATAAATATCATGCATATTACTAAATATCACATGAGATTTTGAGACACACACATGTATATGCGTATACACATACAAAACACATACATACATGTACATAAATCAGGTTAAATACAACTATTATGTCAAGCATTAGATAACATCATAGTGAAACTTTAAAATCCTTTCTTCTTTAATAATATATAACACAATGCTGTTGTGTGTAATCAATCTACTGTGCTCAGCGAAAAGTTACCTCTTATGTCATTATAATCTCTTGCTCATTGATCAACCTTTGTCCAAACCTTCCTCCTTCTGATTCACCCAAGTTTCTGATATTCACTAGTCTAGGCTCATCTTCATTGAGATCAATGCTTTTTTATTTCACATATTCCATACTTGCCATTTGGCTTATTTTATTAACATATAACTTCTCCTTTTGTGTTATTGACAAAGACAGTTGTTTGCAGGAGTAAACAATGCACTATCATGTAGAGGTGCCACAACATTCACCTTGGAATGGAAACTTAAGAGGTGGATTTCATCTCTTGGCTATTCACTTCTGAGCAGTGAGCTTTTAACCAGGGGTACATATGTCTCTGCCACATAATGATCTCTTTAAGTCGCATCAACACCCACTCGAGGTATGATTGGATCCCAGGATCATTGAAGTGTGATTTGTTTGAGAATCTTCACACTGTTTTCTTGAATGTCTATGCTAATTGATATCCCCATCAATAGCTTGCCATGGGCCATCTTTCTCCACAGTTTACTAGCATGTGTTACCTCTTAACTATTCAATAATTGTCATGCTTGTGGAATGTTGCAGTGCTATCACATTGTGGTTTCCACCTGCATTTTTCTGATGATGAGTGAGGTTCTACATTTTCTCTTACACTATTTTTTTTACCAATCCTGGGGCTTGAATTCAGTGCCAGGTACTCTCCTTGGATTTTCTCAAGGCTAGGGCTCTACCACTTGTGCTACAGCACCACTTCTGGCTTTTTCTGTGAATGTAATACCAAGGAATGGAACCCAGGGCTTCATGCATACTAGGAAAGCACTCTCCTACTAGGACTTGCTTGCTTGTCTCATAAGAGTTTGGATAACTGATGCCCAGCTTACACAACAGTACTCTTATGTGATAAAGCTGCTGAGAATTCCAGGAACTTACTTCAAGTACATTCATTGATGTTCACACACTGAGTGATCACCCATCAGAGCATTTCCTGTCATTGACCACTGAATGTAAATACATTATATATGAACCCATACACAGATCTCCAATTATATTTCATTAAAGAAAAACAGTAGGAATTACTACAGGAATTCACTGTATGTGAATACATACGTACATATATCCCTAACCCAAAATTTTATGTACTTTCTCAGTAAGGAGCTTCAAGGGGCTTAAAATTAAGTTAGTCACTTACAGAGCCAAAAGTGGGATTTCCCTTATTTAATTATCAGGGAATCTATGTGAAAGAACATATATATTTTTAGACATGGCTTTCTTCTCTCTGAAAGACTACATATGGGGACACAATTCCTCTCCTCCTGTGATGGAGCCTATTTTCTGATCCTTGAATCCAGACTGCTTTTGTAATTCATTTTTGTCTTAGCTAATGAATTCAAGGCCACTCACACTCACTTGAAGACTTAGTCTTAATGTAATTACATTCATTTGCTTACTGTTCCTAAGGCTATCTCAATGGTCCCCAAGATCTAGCTGCCTGGGAGAAGAGACATAATAACAGAGAGGCAATCAGAAAAGCCAATTCAGATTAGCTAGTCCTCAGAGGAGCGGCAAATGATCAGAGATGCCCAGATCAGCCCAGTGAAGTAGCCAGTCCTGTACCTAATCATTGGAACCACTCCATTAAGCCCCATCCAAATGTTCAAACCACTCTATCTTTAGAAAAATAAATGGGTGCTCTTACTAATCAGTAGGACCTCCAGGGCTTCGCATAAACAAAAGCAAGTTGATACCATGCTTTTATGATTTTTCACCAGAAAGAATAAAATGGTAGAACACTGCTTTGCCTGGGTCAACACTAAGCTCTTGAGTCTATAGAGTTCACTCTGTGCTGCACAAATATGCTTACCTGCATTGGATTCCTATAGAACGTATGTATCCCAGAGGATGGAAATGACATGGCGACAAGACGGTCTGGAAAGCAAAAGAATCCCTATTAGGAAAGTCAGTACAGATGGGAACAACAATAATAACAAAAATTATTTGTACATCTATCCAGGTTCTTTTCTCAGAGTACAAGAAGAGTTGATATGATAGTGACATAACCAAGATGATGCATTAAGATGAAGCAATAGAGGTCTAAGGAGGTGATTTTGTGGCAGAGCGTTTGACTTGCATGCAAAAACACTCTGAGTTAGATTCCTCAGGACAACATAAACAGAAAACACCAGAAGTGGCAGTGTGGCTCTACTGGTAAAGTGCTAGCCTTGAGCAAAAGAAGCTCAAGGACAGTTATCAAGTTCTGAGTTCAAGCCCCAGGACTGACAATACAATACAAAAGTAAATAAATAAGCTATGCAATATCATAATATCCTTAGGCTCAACAGGAACTTAGTGTTTGAAGCCCTCTTCCCTTAGCAAACCTGACCTCATGGATAATGAACTTGTTCTCTGGGATTTTAGAAGATTAAGGTCTCTTTCTCTTGGATGCTTAGATAGCTAACAAAACTGAATAAATAATAAGTGAAATTTTAATGGAGCCACTTGAAATTGCACCGTATTTACTGTCTAACCACCAGGGAGTCTTGGTTTGAAATGAATGAGATTACCTGTGCCCAGATGTAATCTACCAATCTATTACCATAACACAGTAGCCTATGAAATCATTGAGAAAAATACTTTGAGAGTATGGAAAGGAAGGAAGGAAAGAAGAAAGAAGAGAAGGTAAGCGAGACAGAGAAAGGAAGAAAGAAGAGAAACAAAAAAGAAGAGAGAGAAAGCAAAAAAGCTAGGCATTTTTGGCTCAATCTTGGAAATCAGCTATTCAGGAGGCAAAGATCTGAGGAACATGGAAAGACTTCATCTCAATAAATGGCTTGGTACAATGGCATACAAGTAGAAGAAATGTAGCTCAGAAAAGCTGGGACAGAAAGCAAGAGCCTACCTTGAAAATAACAACTACATAAAAAGTGCTAGTGGTGTGGCAGAAGTAGGAGAGCCTCCCAAGCAAGCAAGAGACTGAGTTCTTTTCCCAGAACCACCAAAGAAGCCAACGTAGTAACAAATCAAAAACAAAAAGCATAAACCAATGTGCCTTAGATAAAAAACATTGTGGTTTGGGAAAATCAAAGGGAATATTCTTACTTCAAAGGAAAATGTGGATTAAACATAAGTCAATCACATGACAAGTTTCTCAAAAAACAGTACTATAATTAAGAGAAGTCAACCAACAGTTAAGTTTCAAAAACCAGTGATGTAAGTTAAATCTAGGTCAAATCCATCCTTGGCATATCGTCTCTTATTGCCAGACACCTGGGAGGAACAAAAAATGATGAAGCTGTAAAACAGAAGTCAACCACAAAGAATTTGATATTGCTACCTAAAACTTTTACCAGGATGGGAAGCAAACATGTCCTGCCCACTTACCAGTCTTCTGATTAATTTTTCTAGATGTCTTTTCTGAGTTGCAAGGTGAAAGATCCTCATAAGTGTTATCAGCCTCAGAAGCCGAAAGAATACAATCATTCTAAAAATTTATAGATACACATTTTTAGTTCAGAAAGAGAAGAGTTCATCAATACATACGTTTAAATCTGTGTACATATGTTACATCGCTCTGCACCACCCCCATGGCCTCCATGTTCTGCTCTAGTGCTCTAACAGTCAGCTATACCCCTCATCCCAGAGGACAATGGGTAACATATGGACATACTTGGTGGTCACAACCAAATGGATGCAGGTGCTAATCACACCTAGGACTGCTGCTAAACACTCTACAATAAATATGAATCTAGGAAGAATGATAGGATGTTTTTGTCCTCTCTTCCCTACCCAAGAAATAACTATCTTCTCAAAATATCAGTAATGCTAAGATTGAGAAATTACTGTCTGGACAAACAGTAACGAGTTCATTCAGATTTATAGACTATTTAATTTTCATCTTCCCCCCAAATGAACTTTGATTGTTTGTTACATTGGTGTTATTCCTTTTAGTAACAGAGGCTCCCTACAGCTAGTACATGCATATCAGGCAGGGAACAGGTTGCAATACTTCCCAACCATACTGGCTGGTGTTTCTCCTCCATTCAGAAACACAAAGGTGTGCTGATGTCCAACAAGATTCATTTGGCAGAACTGCTTCAACCATGGTTCACAGATCCCAGAGTTTTCAATTCAGTGGTCTAGGGTGGAGGCTGATGTGTTCTTTCTTTCTTTCTTTCTTTCTTTCTTTCTTTCTTTCTTTCTTTCTTTCTTTCTTTCTTCTTTTCTTCCTTCCTTTCTGTCCGTCCTTCCTTCCTTTCTTCCTTCCTTCCTTTCTTCCTTCCTTCCTTCCTTCCTTCTTTCCTTCCTCCTTTCTTTCTTCCTTTCTTTCTATCTTTCTTTCTGAAAAACACACTTTATTGGGAAGCAGAGTGCTGCACAGCATAGACAACAGAGATTGCCAGATGTGAGACTTACAAGCCACATTTCCTAAGACAAAGGGGAATTTTTAGTAAAATCATCTGACCCATGGTTTCCACTGGGCAGGCACTAATGGCTTCCCAGTGGAGAGCCAGGAAAACTCCCATCACTTTCCTGAGGCAATTGTGGTTCCTAGAGATAGAGCCCCTCAGGTGTGCCTTCTTGTTTTGAATAAACAAGGTTTTCTTTAGATTTTTTGAAGTCTACATTTGTTACTTTCATTCTGCGTTCCCTCAAGGCCATCAGCCCAGCTTCCGTAGAGATTGCCTTATTGTTGGCCCCAGAGAGATCATCTTTGCCCTGATCAAGTCATCTAGAGTCACGTTGTCTGCCAGGACAGTCATGCTTTTATGAATGTAGAAGGTGAGCTTATTTTTTTTTCTCATCTGGCAGGGGGAACTCAATCTTTCTGTCAATGAAGCCTGGTCTGATCAGTGCTGGATCCAAAGTTTCTATCTGGTTTGGGGCCATGATCACTTTCACATCCCCCCTTGAATCAAAACGATTCAAGTGGCTTAACAGCACCAACATGGTTCTCTGAACTTCTCTCTCACCTCCAGAGTCCAAATCTTACATTCTGGTGCCAATGACATCAATTTAAACAATAAACACAATGGATAGTTCGTGTTCTTCTGCAACTCGAAACAATTCCCATACAAGTAGGGGCCCGTTGCCTAGGTGCTTTTGAATAAGTTGTGAGCCCACCACTCTCAAGAAAGTGGCCAATGTTTCATTTCCTACTGCTTTAGCCAACAGTTTTACCTGTGCCAGGTGGCCTATAGAGAATGATGGGTGTTTTATACCAATCTCTTCATAATATTCAGGATGAGTGAGCGGCAATTCCTCAGATTCCTTAATATACTGGATTTGGTTGTCTAAGCCACCCATATCTGCATATGTCTCCTGGGGAGCCTCTCCACCTTCATCACTGTGACCAGGGGGACCGTGTCATTCATTAGCATCCCTATCACCGCATACACTTTGTGGTTGAGCAGGACTGAGCAGCCTGGTTCCAGCAGGTTCTTGTCCAGGATGGAAAGGATGATGACACAGTGCTCAGAGCCCACAGATGTGGACACCATGGCACAAATGTCATCAGTGATCCTCTTCCAAGGTGCCTACCGACATCAGGGTCCCCCCCCCCAGGTCATCCACCTTCCATCTTTCCTCCTATTGCTTTGCTTCAAATAGCTTCATTTGTTCCTGATTTCTAAGAAATTCTTCTTCCATGAGAAGATAATCTTTAATTATCTCTAACTTCAGTTATTTCAAGCGACACTGAGTGTAAGGTGTCACCAGTGGCAGTTTGCTGGCAGCATCTGGTCACTTCGTTTTCTTCTTCTATTTCTCCACTCTAGTTGGTACAGGTGCTTCATATTTCCTTTTCTTGTCCTTATCATCCTTCTTGCTACCTCTGGCCATGACCACGACTCTGACTCTGATCCATCTTGATTCAGCTGCTGTAGCTGCTACCTCAAGTGTTGTCTTGCTACCAAGGTCTCAAGTGGTGTTGAGGTTGCCCATTGAAGGACCATATTGATTGAGGTTATTTTCAAGATCCAAACCCTAGCCAAAGCAATATTTACTTGGGGATCACACTGGACCTCTCAGAAACTTTGGTAAAGAAAGAATCTATTTCGTTGACTTCTAATGAATATAGCTAAAAGCCTCCTAACATTAGCCCTCCAGTGTACATTGGTATTTTTCTATCTCATTTAGGGAAAGGGAGATAGAGACAGAGGCAGACACAGACACAGATACAGACAGACAGCCACACCCATACACATATTACTTAGTAATCCATTACTGCTTTAACTGTGCCTTAACATTCTTCATTTTACCAAACTGCCATTGCAAAAATCCATTATCTGGGTTGCCATATACGTGATTTCCTGGTTTCCATCGGCTATTTTTTAGAGAAGTATAACTAGAGCCACTGAAACTTCATACATGTTCAAGTCAATTCACTTGCAATATTAGGAAAAGCAGATTAGTAGATTATCAAGGGGGGATTTCAAAGTGATGTTCCAGTTCCTATATCCAATGGAAGTACTTTAGTGAAGACACCTTTAACTGGCCTTAAATGTTGCCTTTTTTTAGATCTCAAGGGTATGAAAATGCATCATTTTCCCTTCATTTGTTCTTCCATTTTTGTGTTACAGTCCCTTGAAATCAGGTCCTTACACTTGCTTAGTAGGCCTCTACCACTCAATCCATGTCATCTTCCCTAATATTTTATTTTCAAAAAATGTATCAGGTTCAGAACTTAAACAGAAATCAGTTCAATATACACAATTTAAGACAATAATAAGTACAAATTAAAGAACAAATGAAAGAAAAGTGTGACAGTTAAGTCATGGGTTTCCTACCTTTGGATATCTTTAAAAAATGTAGCATTAAAGAATATGTATGTGATGTCCATAAATAAAATAATGATAGTGATGGCAGCATCTGTAATATTGAGGAAATCTGAAAAATAATCCTTTTTCCTGTAAGAGAAAGTAAAAAAATGGTTATCTTCTTTATGAGGATAGAGGAAAATCTTTAGAGCAAAAAGTACTTGACTCAACTTCATTAAAATTGTTATTGTAATAGATTCTATGAAATGGATGGACTGGATTTGGGAAAGAGAAAACATAATACTGGTGGAAGGTATTCAAGTAGTAAATTTGTATTATTACATACTTGCATACCTGATGACAATCAAAGCTTAATGAATAAGCCATCTACCCCAGCCATTGGACAAGAGGTACGCACTGCCTTCTCCAATGGAGTTGGAAGAAGACAAGTGCAAGTGTACAGTTCTGTTGAGCAACAATTTCAGTACATCATACTATCCCCAGATCAATATGTGAGTATCATATGAGATGGGTAGGAACTGCGCTCTGACCTCATAATCTGTCCTTGCACCCACAATGGAATCCCAAGGGGCTGCTGTGTCCTTAAAAGGACAAAGACAGACATCCATCTACCAGACTCCTTTCCACCACAGACTCCTGCAGAGGTGAGCACTAGTCCTCCAGGAAAAGCATCTTCACACTCTGAGGCAGTCTGTCAGGATCAGACTAACCTGGCAGTGAATAACTCTGCTTAGCTCAAGAGAAGAAGGAGAACAAGTCCTCAGGAAAGAACATACACTGCCTTCTGAAATGACTTGGAGAAAGGGAGGCTAGGAAACCCAGTGCCTGACTCGCCCAGCAGCCCATCCCGAAGGCTTGCCTCACCCATCCTACTTTTCAGAAAACCAGCAGGCAGGAAAGGGAAGCAATCTATTTTTTTCTTGCTACATCTCACTAATGAGATAAGCAATCTCCACATCACCTGCAGATGCTTTCATTGAAACTTTTCCTTTCAATGAACTCGGGACTATTTAGAGTGCAGTATCTAGTATTACACATACTATCAAACGTTACTTGAAATTCCAGTCAGAATCAAAGTATTGATCTATAGACCTCAAGTATATACTTCTCCTTCTATTTTTTAACAGTCATGGGGCTTGAACTCTGGGACTGGGTACTGTCCCTGAGCTATTTAGCTCAAAGATACCATGCAACACTTGAGCCAGAGAAACACTTCTGGTTTTCTAGTAGTTAACTGGAGATAGGAATCTCACAGACTTTAGCACCTGGGCTGGCTTGGAACTGTGATTCACAGATCTCAGTTTCCTGAGTAGCTAGGATTACAGGCATGAGACACTGGGCCCAGATTCTTCTTCTTTTTTTTTCTCAAGTCCTGGAATGATGTAGCTTGAGACAAAAAAATATATGTGCCTATATTTATTTAAATATCCTCACTCCAGTTAGAATGGTCAGTATCATGAAATTTACTAACAACAGATGCTGGAGGGGATGCGGTCATGACGGATCATTACTATACTGTTGGTGGGAGTGCAAACTTGTTCAACCACTATGGAAAGCAGTGTGGCAGTTCCTCAAAAGACTAAACATAGAGCTCCCTATGACCCAGCAATTCCACTACTTGGCATTTATCCAATCATCCAGAAAGAAGGACATACTAAATCCACTAGAGAACAATGATGTCCTTGCAGCACTATTTACCATAGCACAGATATGGAACCAACCCAGATGCTCCTCAGTTGATGAGTGGATCAACAAGAGGTGGTATTTATACACAATGGAATTCTATGATGCTGTCAGAAAGAACAACATGGCCCCATTTGTAAGGAAATGGAAAGACTTAGAAAAAATCATATAAAGTGAAGTAAGCCAGACACAAAGGAACATAGGCTCAAGTTTCCCTCATTTGTCATAATCAGTAGAAACCTTGGGCCCTCCTAGCAGAGATTTACAATAGAACAAAACCTAGATACAGAAGAAACAAAAGCCATATAATGAGTGACTGTTGTCCTTAATGTACTATGTTATCTCTCATCTTTTTTGCTGTTTCTTGGTTATTTCATATTGTTACAGTATTTCACCTTGTTATCTGATATATTGTATATATGCTTATTTGGTTATTTGAAATTGGATAGGGAAAGGGGGAAAACAACATGAGGGGCAAGGGTGGGGGGGGGAAATGGGGACCAAGACATGGCAAGGGTATCAATGTATGTGAAGTAATGCACCATCCATCTGGTGAGTATAATGTAATCCTTCTATTAATTACAATTACAATTAAAATTATATGAAAAAAATAAAATTTGGCTTCTTTTTCTTCAAGTCTCCAAATTAATGGACCATGAATGAATCTGGATTTTAGCTTGAGACTAGGAAAATATTTTAGTAATTTAGTACTTCAATGTATCTCTGTTTATTCTCAAATTATTTTGCATTCTTGTAAAATATTACAAAAACATATACCAAAGAAGTAACATAGTCAGTTATCCTAAAATGTCACTATTAAATCTCTTAATGTTCCTCTTCAAAATACCAATGGACAGTAAGTTCGAATTCCATTAAAAACTTTTGTGACCATTTTACAGGCTTATTGATTTCAATCCCTTATGTCAAGGTAAAAGCTGCAACAAAGTTAAAAGGAAATGAAATATTTGTTCAAGACTGATGCCACCATGTAGAAAGATTAGAGATAAATGTTACCTCAATTTGACCAAAACTAAGAGTAGGCAGGTTTTTATGAGCTAATTGATATGAGGTAATAGGGGAAGGTGTGGCTTGCACAGCTCATCAGTGTTTGCTGACTGGTTTACTCTAAGGAAAAGGTAAATTTTCTTTCTATATGATAGTACATAGTTTTACAATCAAGGATGAGGCCCCTTTGTGGGCTGGGAGTTTGGCCTAGTGGTAGAGTGCATGTCTAGCATGCATGAAGAGTTGGCTCCAATCCTTAATTTCACATACATAGAAATAAGCCGAAAATGGTGCTCTAGCTCAAATGGTAGACCTCTAGCCTTGAGAAAGCTTAAGGACATTGCTCATACCCTGAGTTCAAGCCCTGGGATTGGCAAAAAAATGAGACCCCCTACCCATGTCTTTGTAGAAGATATTCATTAGGATTTAAAGGAGCCTTTACCTATGAGAGACGCTGAGGAAGAATTTATAGGTTTTGTAAAGTAAAGGCTTTAGGAAATAGATTCCAGCTTAGAGATAGGAAGTTTATCTACAGATTATCCAAATTAAGGAGATATTAAAGACCAATTTTTTCAGAGTATATGAGTAATGATGCCTGAATCATACCTCCCTAGTGAACTCTCATTTTAGGGTCTGTTTTTTATTAAACTATAATTGCTAGATCAAATTGATTGCAATATTCATTTCTGAAACTAAATGTATCTACCTTCTAGAACTAGACTATGTTTTAGACTTCCTAAATTTGTCTTCATCTAAATGTCAGTATCATTCTTTTTCTGATTCCCCCCCCCCTATAGAGTCCCTGTTTTATCAGACAAAGTGCTAATGTGTTCACATTCAGGTGAAGAAGGAAATATATATTTGTAATAGTCTTCTGAACTTTTCACTGGCTGAACCATCCTTAAGTGAGAGCATGGAGCTTTTACCTCCATTCACTCTTGAATCAGTCTCTGTCCTAAAAGGACACAAGGCGAAGAATTCTTAAAATGAAGCTCAGGTTTAATTCTTCCAAATTTGTTGAGTGCTGTACAATGGGGGAGAGAACATAAAAGCATCAATTCTTGAGGTATTTGTAGGTTTCAAGTTCGGAGGATGCTGTTTCAGTTATTGTTACTACTATTTTATAACACACAATAGCCTTAATAAAACTGAATAGCACCGTAGAACTAAAATCCAGCAACCAGCAGGATTTTGTTATGAGACATGTTATATTAAGTGTGAATTTACTCAAATGAAACTCAGTCTCCTTCAGTAATTTCTCCTTCTGTTTCTACTTTGTTATGGCGTATCTCTGGAACATCTTTCAAATGTGGGAACTCGGATATTACTTGTGTGTCTGATAGTGAGTTTTTAATCTCACTTGCACACTGTTTTTCATATCTAAAATAGATATTAACATATCTTACTGATAAAGTGTCATTGAAATTAAAAGAATAATCATCCAAATGTGTTACACAGGAAAATGATCACTTAAAGTCACGTCCTTTTCTTATTCTTTCAAGTAAAGCCATTCTGTCTCACAATTAAGTTACTCACTCATTACTTTCTGTAGCAAAATCAACAGAATGTCTTGACTTGACTTTAGTGAATGCCCAATCCTTTATTAAGCCTTTGTTTTCTCTGCTCTTAGCTCCTGGAAGGTTCTCTATCTACCCCTATTCAATTGGTCCTCTCTATATCTTTTTTATTTCAGAGGCCAAGCCATAGCCGCGGCTTCTTTCTCTGTGCACATGCCCTGAGAAGACCAGGTTTCTGTGGCAGATTCCAATTTACTCCCATGGAGAATGAAAATGCAGCAATCGATGGCTGACCTATGGTCAGACAGCCTTCAACCAGACTTGGTTATTTCACTAACAATTTTTGTGTGAGTGAAGTCCCACAAACAAGACTGAAAAATCCCATGTTACTGAATCTTGTGTTAACCCATTAGAAAAATAAAAGAATATTAGAATCAAAATAATGAACAATTGTCAAAATTGAGTAGGTACTCCAGGACTTAAATAGAGAGATGCTAACCCATAAGTGTTGGAATTACCTTTGCTGAATCAGACCATGCTTACTTAGGGCTCTGGGGGTCATCTTTGTAATTACACTGTCTAGACAACTGAGTTTAATTTTTCTTTAAACTTCTGAATGACTTCATAATGAGTTTTTCTTGAATATTCCTTGACCCTATCCTAACATTATAAAGAAATTCTTATAAAAATTTGATAAATTCTACATAAATATATTCTGCAATTAGATGGAAATGGATAAGAAATTATATTCCCATCCACTTTTCAGGTATGATCAAATAAATTAGCACACTCAGAAGATATACTAGAAATTAACCCTGCTGTTTCTTTAGAAAACGAAATTCGCTAAAATCCTATAGTTCGTTAGGATTAATTCTCACTGTTCTAAAAGTTGAGGGTCACAGACGCCCACTTTGCAAAATAATGACCTTCTTTCTTGTACTGTTTCTGAGCAATTTGAGAAATAAAAGAGCAATAGGTAGAAACCTCACTTTATTACTCAAGATTGCAGGATAGGACTTCAAACAATAGTAGCTAAGTGGTTGGGCTGTAAAAGAAGCTTTGAATTAGGCAACTTAATTCACTGTCACTTGGAATGCAATAAAAAGTCAACTGTCTCAAGGATGATAGTGAAAATGAGACTATGGAATATCAAGCCATCACCTTTATTCTCCTGGTTCACTGATGCTTCTGAACAAAAGCTGTGTTAGAAAAGTAGGTGGGTATATTCAAAGCCAGACAATCTCTGAGGCCATGACTGCTCTCAAGGAAAATGCAAAGACAACACCGGACATGTGAAGTTATTTCTGAAAAGCATTGAGGTCGTCTCCTTAGAGTAAAGAAAGTCATAGAGCAGAGAGATGCAGGAGCTTGTTTAGGACAAGCATTTCTCTATTATTAACTTACCCCCAAGAATCAAGCAATAAATATTCTCCTTTGCCATCAACCTGTGCAAAAAGTTGAGCAAGTAAATTACTTTTTACAGAATGATGTACATTGAGGTACAAATCTCAGATCTCAGCATATTTGGGAAAGTATAGTTTTATTCTTGAAAAGAATAATTTATTATTCTTCATTAAGTTTAAAATTCATTAAGTTTACAGGGACTTCAAAAATGTCACCTTAATTTTTCAGTCTGTTTGAAATGTTAGCTTCATTTTTATTCTTCATCAGTGATGGTGAAGGTGACCCCTCTCTCACAGCCCAGCATGCTCCTTCCCTGGGTAACATCAGGCCCATGCAGTATAATTAGCTATCAACCCCCTTGGACAGCCCCCTAGGGCTGAGCTATGGCCATGCAGGCCAGCAAGGCTGCCCCACACTTTACAGCTCTATAGGTCACCTGAGGAGATCAGGCCATGACCATATAAAGTAACAAGGCCCTCCCAAATCCCTATGGGTTATATAGGTCACTCCAAACAAGAGCCAGTGCTTATACCCATGCACTCAACTATGTGGGAAGGGGTCTGCCAACTCTTTCCCTGAATTAAACTTCTGCCTTTGTTCCCTGTACCTGCATGTCTGCATGGTTTCTTGGCAAAGTCTCCATATTATCTAACAATCAGATCCTTCTCTTTCCATTAAAATTTCATTTCATTCTGTTTGTTTTATTCGTATATTTTGCAATTCTTTATTCTTAGTTATTGATTATGACCAGATTACTTGTTTTCAAGATATAAAATTTCATTTCTTGTAGGGTCAAAGAATGGGTAATTTTTCTTCTTTTATGAATACCCATTTTATTTATTAGGGATGCTTGGGGGGAGAAAGCAGGTGTGATTTTAGAATCTCTGTCTGTCATGTGAAACTTCCCCTCATTTATTTAGAATGCTCTTAGAGGCGGGCTCTGCAGTACCACAGCGCACTACAATGTTCTTGTGTTTGCCAAGAAATTCCATGACTCCTGGTCTACATCATTGTAATAGCTCTTGGAAGTTCCTTTCATTTTGTCTGCTACTAATCTTTGATTCAGTTTTGAGTATAGATACTCAGGGCCTTCTTCAAAAAAGAGCATTTTTGGTTCAGAAACTACAGAAGCTAGCTTTAAAAGACATCTATCGGGTCAGGAGTTTGGCCTAGTGGTATAGTGCTCGCCTAGCATGCACAAAGACCAGGGTTCGATTCCTTGGTACCACATATATAGAAAAAAATCCAGAAGTGGTGCTGAGGCTCAAGTGGTAGAGCTCTAGCCTTGATAAAGTCTAAGAACAGTGCTCAGGCCCTGAGCTCATGCCCAGGACTGGCAAAAAAAAAGACATCTATAGGACTTAATGATGTTGCATATTTCCACTTCAGTCTAAGTCTCTCTCTGTCACTAAATAACCTCCATTGTGTTTCATGCAAAGTATGTGAAATTTTAAAATAACAAGTTACAGGTTTTTTTCAAGATCTTTCATGATATGTTTATTTCACAGTTTTAGAAAATGAATAAGAAAACCATAGGTAAATGGTAATTTAAATCACCATAAGTACACTGAAGAGATTTTACACTCAATGTGCCACAGGAATCCTACAGCTCACATCATGCCACTGTGCTTGACACATCGAAATAAAAATCTTAGCTACTATTTCCTGAATTTTTGTCTTATGCTGGGACTGTGGTAGGTATTTCCTTTAAGAATTATCGTAATCTTACAAAGTTTTACTAATAAAAAATTGATTTAGGGAGGTTAAGTACCATATTGAGAAGTATATGGTATATAATGCAATTCTTTTTTTGTGTGCTGGTCCTATGCTTGTAACTGTCCTTGAATTTTGAGTCTCAGTTCCATTTCCTGCCTTTTAGTTGGTAATTGGAGATAAAAGTTTCCTGGACTGTCCTGGCTTGCTTTGAAGTGTAATCCTCAGCTCTCAGCCTCCTAGGTAGCTAGGACTACAAGCATGAGCCGCCCATGCCTGGCTTGTGTGATCGTTTTCAAAACAACATTCAGGAATAAGGGTTTAAGACTGACATAATTTTTCCTCTTTAAGCTCAAGTCCCTCCATTGCTAAGTCACTTCCATTTTGTTTCATTGTGCCAATGAAGATCAGTTGACAGTAGTTTTTGATAACTTTTTCTGTTTTTTTTTTTTATCATTTTGTTACAGAAATGGTAGTTGTGTATAAGGTCCAGAGAAACAAAATTGTTGGAAACTTTTCAAAAGCACAAGAATAATACAGATTTCAGTGATGTGTCACCTACTAAAAGGTTGAAATACATGTCCTGAAGAAAACAAACAAACAAACAAACAAATATTGTTTGCTCTGATTCTCTACCATGCCAGTTATTTTCAGTGTATTTACAGATCAGTTCATAATGAAGAGATTCAAGGTAAAAATTCTTATAGCTAATTGTCCAAAAGGGTGAGAAATGTCAACCTGGGTAAAAATCAAGGTACATGATAGCAGCAACTGTGATCCCTGATGTTTTATATTTTGTGCATAAACTAATGCCAACTCCCCCTAGGCACAGACTTTGAATAATTTGGTCATATTAGCCAGAGCCACTTCTGCTCTCAAATCCTGTATTTTGCTGTGAAATGTATTTTAAAACTGATGAGCATCCTTGGGCAGGATCCACTGTCAAGATGTGGCAGATGTTACAGCAGCTGTGCTCCAACTTCAAAGTGCATTTGGTGCCACCCAGCTCAGTGTTGTGGTAAGTTCATTCATGAAAGTGAGAGCAGCAACTGTGGGTCCCACAGAGCTTCCTCTTATGGAGCCTGTGGAGGAGTCTAGGTAACCAGAAAAGTGACCTGGTGGAAACCCAATCACCATTCATCCTCTGTTGTTGAACCAAGTAGGAAGAAAGAGAGGGGAAAGATTTCAGCAACTGGTATTCCCTTTCTCTAGAACCTCCTCTGCTTATCATACCTAATAACTCATAGGTCAAATTCTAAAGCAATTATTCATCCAGGCAACAAACATGTAGTGAGCTTCTGAAAGGACAGACATCCAGAGGTCCTAAGTAGTTGATGAAGAGAATATTTTTACTTAAGATCAATGAGGAAATAAAATATTCAGAAAAGAGCTCACATATCATCATTTTGGGTTATGAGTTTGGCTAACAGTGGTGTCCTTTGCTAACCTCTTGGCGTAACGAAAGAATAAGATTAAGTAGGCAAAACTACTCCTGAAGACTCAAAATATTATATATAAAAACATTTATATATTTATAATGATATGTGTATTCATTTATCAGTATCAGGGAGGCAGGCACTCTACCACTTGAGCCATAATCTCCAAAATACTATTTCATTAGTAATTTCTCATCTAGGATTATAGGGCAGTTAGTATTTTCTGGGCTGTCTCCAAACTATGGTGCTTCTACTTTCTATGTAGTTAGGATCTCAGAAAATTGCCACCATATCCAGTTTTTTAAGATGGGCTCTTGTTAACATTTTCCTCATGCTGAGCATAGTTTTTCCACATTTCTGCCTCCCAAGTATATGGGATAATAACCATCAATCACCACACCTCATCTCACTGAAAGGTTTGAACCAGAGAAGAAGATCATCTGTCTTTGGGAAACAAAAGGAAACAGATACTTTGGCATGTTTATTTCCTGAGAGATAGTCCTTCTCCCACAATACTAAGTTCAGCATTAATATACATTTCACTCAAAATATACAAAAGATCTACACTCAAGCTTAGGGAACCTTAGATACCACCAAGACCGGGAGGATACCCTTTGTAAAGAAAATGGTGAGAATACAGTCATTTGTGATTCTTGCTTGAGGGCTTTGAGCTCCAGAGCTCCCCGAGAATTGTGGTCTTCTTAAAGCAGATGTTCTCTATTGGACTGACTAGGCATCCCTCTCATGACGCTCCTTACCACTCCATCCTATGATGGCAGAGACCACAAATACTGCTCGAGTTATAAGCTCGGGAATGGTTAAACCATTATTCCAATGTCAAAAGAAAGCTCAGATGGAAAAACAAGCTTAATTTCTAACCCTATTTCTACCCACCCACTATTTTTTTTTCTTTTCCCCCATTCTCCTGGAAAATCTTCCCACAATTTTCCCTCAGTTTAGGGTTTGTTCCCTGGCACTGCAATCAGCTTCAGTCGCACCTTTCACAACGTTTGGGGCTTAATAGTTTCTCAAATTTCTAAATAAGTTTCTTAGATATAGTCAAAGGACACACTTGAACATGGAAGTGGGTTTGGAAATCTTTGAGTTTGATACTCTCTTCTATCCCTTTCCTTCTCTAAACGGATTCTCAGTTACCAAATTCTCTTGCTATCAAAGGTGCTACCAACTATTCCTTTGATAGCCTTGGACTGGACTAGAAATAGATACAAAAATCAATCTCCCAAATTATAGCTATCAACACACTGGATGAGTCCCTATAAATTTCAAGGGTTTGCCCAAATCCTGGGAGTTCTTCAATACCTGTCAAAGCACCCAATTAAACAAGTGAAAAAACAAACAAACAAACAAAAACATTTCAGGTCAAAGTGAGATATCACAGAGACAAAGGACAAAGGCTACTTTAATACTTCTGGTGGGGGGAAATCAAATTTTCAGTTTGCTGTTGTACCCATGAGTTACTTAGTTACATTAAGAGCTAAACAGGCTGAGTGGTTGAAAACTAATAGGATCTCTCACATCTCTGTACTGGGTCTTCCACCAAGGTGGAGTGTCAGCACCGCTATTTTTATTGCTCTTGGTCTACCTCACTTTTGGAAACTGTTGCTTTTAGGAGTATAGGATAGTGTAGATATCCACTAGGAATATTTTCTTCACAAGTCCTCAGGAAAAAGGGATGCTTTGATAATGAAACCCAACAGAGAAACAGGATGGGGTTGACCTGAGTCATGACTCGACCCTGAAAGCAACCAACAGAACAACTGTTCTTATGAAACGCAAGTTCTCTTTAGGTGTTCATAATGATTATGACCCAACTCTATGCATCTAAATCCCTTTAGACTTACTGAATCTATAATTCTGTTTTATAATGAATGATCACATATTTCTATGTTATTACACAACCATTAGCACACTTAACTTCAAACTAAATGTTCTTGAAATACATTTGCACGTTCTGATTTTTAATCTAGAAGTTTTTCAAGTCCTAGACTGATGTTAATATATTTTAGACATGAAATAGAAGAGATTATTCACAAGAAGAAGATTCAATCAAGACAAAGCTATAAATAATGATTAATTGTAATTTTTACAAGCAAGTTAGTTCCCAAATAGCAGAGACCTTGAGAGCATTTTATCAGTTGGTTGATTTTGTGTGAAGAAAATCACTACTGAGGAAAAGTAATGAAGTGGCTTCAGATGTGAAATTCAGAAATGAAGTGGATTTCTGCCTTGTAAACAGGATCAATTGAATCATTAAAGAGTTTATACAAATGTTGTCTAGACATATTGATAAGAGAAAAACTCCATAAACTTAATTTGTAAACAATTTCTTATATAAATGAGGCTGGCTCACTCATTAAAAGGATGGCTTAAATTATTTTGCGTTTTCATATTCAGGGAAAAATATAGGTTGTATGTCTTACATTAATTCAAAACATTTATGTTGAAGCAAAATTCAATGTGTTTGTACTGATTAGGAAAAATACATTTTAGGTTAATTTTCCTGGAGTATGAACAGATTATTATTTCTGACCTTTCATTCCCAATGTTATATATACATTATCTAAACAAACCATAAAAGGCAGGTTATAAAAAAATAACTAATTTCAGAACCCAGATTTTTTAGATATTTTAAGTGCCTTTTTCAGTATCCCAGAAATGTTCAAGGATATCTGGGACCCTAGGAAATCCTTTACTGAAGAAAAAAAAAAACAAGAACAACTTGTACATTGTCATTAATTCATTAATGCAGGTGAATCTTGTTCCTGAGAGTAGCCCAGATGAAAAACAATGGAAGAAAAGTGGCATCTATAATTCCATGTTTACATATTCAGGAAGCTGACTGCAGGATCAACTATTGTGACCAATTTCAGAAGCATTTTCTTTATGGGTTTGGCATATCACTGTCTATTTCAGCTGTACTAAACATTAATACTGTGCTGTATTATGTATATTGATATTATATGATTGTATGGTTGTCATTGTTTAATTTATTTTGTTTTATTTTACTTTTTTGTATTTTTTATTAAAGAATTTATTAATATTGATTTTTACATCATATTTCAAATGACATGTTTAACAAACAAGTATTCAAAAGGGAAACTATATACAATCACTGGCACTTAGTTTTTAGAACAATCAAAACTAGGCAAAGGGTTAGTATATCATAAATACATATTAATTTATGAAATAAAACATTATATCTATAGAGTCATAGGTTTTTATGTCTATGTAGTTGTGTTTATATTTCCAATACCATGTCCATAGCATTCGGTATGCAAATATTGAGTCCTCGCACTTGTACTGTTTGGATCTAATAGCCACATATTAAGGATACCATGCGCCTTTTGTTCCTTTGGTCTTGCCTTGTCTCACTCAACATGATTCGCTCTAGATTGATCCACTTCCCTGCAAATGCCATTATTTTATCTTGTCTGTTGGCTATGTAGAATTTCATTGTATACATATACCACATTTTCTGTATGCATTCATCTGCAGTGGGACATCTGCATTGTTTCCATTGCCTAGCTATTGTGAATAGTGCAGAGATAAACATAGCTGAGCAGGTGTCCTTATCATATCTTGGGTTATGATGTTCAGGGTAGATGCCCATGAGTGGTATGGTGGGATCGTAGGGAAGGTCAATTTTCAGTTCTTTAAGAAACCTCTGCACTACTTTCCAGAGTGGCGGAACTAGTTTACAATACCACCAGCAGTGCAGTAGGGTTCCTTTTTCTCCACAACCGCCAGCATCTGTCATTGTCTGAGTTCAAAATCTTGGCCATTCTTGTTGGGGTAAGGTGGTATCTTAGGGTTGTTTTTATTTGCATTTTCTTTATTACCATGGATGATGAACATTTTCTGATATGCTTTTCTGCTGTTTTAATCTCTTCTTCTGATAAGTCTCTCTTTAGTTCCCTTGCCCATTTAGTGAATGGTTTGTTGGGTTTGGGGGTCAATTAGTTTCTTGAGGTCCCTGTAGATACTGGATAGTAAGCATTTGTTTGATGTATTATTAGGAAATACCTTTTCCCAGTTGGTTGGCTGTCTCTCTACCTTTGGGACTATGCTGTTATCTGTGCAGAAACTTTTTATTTTTAGGTAGTCTCATTTATCGAGTCTCTCTCCTATCTGTTGTGACCCTAGGGTTACGTTCAGGAATCTTTTGCCTGTGCCTATGAGTTCCAGTGTCTCTCCTACTCTATCATGTAGCAGTTTCACGGTTTCTGGTCTGACATTGAGATCTTTGATCCATTTTGAGTTAATGCTTGTGCATGGTGAAAGGCTAGGGTCAATTTTTAGTTTTCTGCACGTGGCTGCCCTGTTTTGCCAGCACCAATAATTGAATAGGCTATGTTTGTTCCACTGTATATTTTTGGCTCCTTTGTCAAATACAAGCCAACTTTAGGTATGTGGCTCTATTTCTGGATCTTCTATTCTGTTCCATTGATCTTCTGGTCTATTTTTGTGCCAGTACCATGTTGTTTTTGTTATTTTGGCTCTGCAGTAGAGTTTGAAGTCTGTATTGTAATACCACCTGCATTGCTCTTTTTGCCTAGAATTATTTGGCTATTCTAGGTTTTTTCTTGTTCCATATGAACCTTTGGATTGTATCTTCTATTTCAGTAAATAATATCTTTGGGATTTTGATGAGGATTGCGTAGCATTTATATATCAGTTTTGGCAATATAGCCATTTTTACTATGTTGGTTCTCCCTAACCATGAGCATGAGATGTCTTTCCATTTCCTAGTGTCTCTTTAATTCCTTTTGTTAGGCTTTTATAATTTTCATTAAATAATTCCTTTACACCTTTGGTTAAGTTGATTCCTAGTTATTTTATTCTTTTGGGGTCTAGTGAGAATGAGATCATTTTCTTAATTTGGCCTTCTGTTTGAGTATTGTTGGTGTACAAGAAGGCTACTGACTTCTGAAGGTTAATTTTGTATCCTACCACATTTGTTTTAAAGGAGCCAAAGATATACAGTGGTATCCTTAATATGTGGCTATTAGATCCAAACAGTTCAAGAGCGAGGACTCAATATTTGCATACCAAATGCTATGGACATGGTATTGGAAATATAAACACAACTACATAGACATAAAATTTATGACTCTGTAGACATGTTTTATTACATTGTTTGATACCAAACTTTGATATACAAACCCTTAGCCTAATTTTGAGTATGTTCTAAAAATTAAGGGACTGTGATTGTATATAGAGATTCCCTTCTTGAATACTTGTTTGTTAAGCACATCATTTGAAATATGATGTAAAAATCAATGTTAATAAATTCTTTAATTAAAAAAAAACTAGAAAAGAGTGAGCAAAGATCTCAAGAGCAGAGCAGAGATTTCATAGAAAAATAGACACTATGAATAATAATAATAATGGAAATCTTGATTTGATAGATGATGCTAAGTAAAGCAATTTTTTTCTTTTCTCACAACAGAAATATAGTAATATTTATATCTGAGAAATATACAAACAGATATATATGTATATTTGTATATGTGTACTTATATCTGCATAAGAATATCAGGAATATACCCATATATGAATAGGTAAATTTCAAGTACTGTATTAGTAAATGTAAATTAGTTGCAATTTAAAATATATTTTTAAACCCAATTTAGGTGAATTCTATTTAATCTGATTTCCTACCATATTTTATATACTGTACTTGGCTATGTATATATCTATATATATACATATATATATGAGTGTGTGTATTTGCTTATATACTTATATTATATATGCTTTTATGCATATAGTATCTTCTTGGAAATAATTTAGGAAACACACAAATATACTGTAATACAGGCAAAAATAGTACTAACAAGAAGTCGAAATAACTTTTTTGAGCATTTGGCAATACTATTTTCAATCTTAGACTCAAAATTACAACAAATTATTTTATTTCTTATGAGTATTTATGCTTTTAATAAAAGATAATTTGGGAATCAAATCCTCTTCTCTTAAGATGTTGTTCATTTTTTTAACCACTGAGTTTATTAATTTCATAGGGTGAAACAAGTGTCTTAATTTAAATGATATTCCAATTGAAATCCTTTTGTTATCCTCTTCTCCCTAAGAATGAGCTGACTGAAAAAAAATTCTTTCTACCACATTGTTGTAACAACCAGCAAGATCATCAACAATAACTAATTCTAATTTCCATTTACTTTTATAACTTGATCTTATTTTATTAAAATTACCTTTAGGCTTTTCCTTACAAAATAAAAAATAAACTACAAATCACATTTTCCATTTGGAATAGTGCTTATCCCCCAGGAAAAAATCAATACATCAAAATTACATTTCAAAACTGCATTAATAGCAACTTTGAGGTCAACTATTCTAATAGTACCTGAACGGGAACCAAATTACAGTTATATGTGGACAATATAATTGCTTTTTACTATTTTTACTTTATAGAATAAAATACAAATTATAAATCTGGAAGGAGGATTTAGTTAGAAACTCAAACTATGAGACTATGATATTATATCATAGTGATTTCACGTGAACATTAATTTAAAACTAACCTTTTTTCATTACTATGTAAAGATGGGTATGGTGACTGGTGCCTTTAACAGTAACACTCACGAAACTGAAATGGGTGATCACTGGTTTGAGGCCAGCTTGGCCTATGTAGTGAGAACCTATCTCAGAGAAAGGGAGGAAGGGTTGAGGAAGAAAAGGAAGACAAAATGTATAAAAATTTAAAAAATACAAATTGAAATGTAAATATTCACTTGATGAAGCTGAGTAGTAATAAGTTTACTCACTAAAGCTATCAAAGTAGTCATAGGATTAAAGGTCTGAAAATTTAAATATAACTGGATCCAATTATATTTATTATGAAAGATGACAACCATATAGTAGAATGACTGATATAATCTGCAATTTTAGTTTCATCTTGGATGAATGATCCTCATAAAATCTTCTTTTGCTCCGTATAGTACTTCCTTACATATTGTGCTCAGCGTTTGGCGGAAAGTCCTTTGGGAAATTTGGACCTTGTGTTCCCGTTAGGGCAGTGAGAGAAGGAAACGATGGCTGATTATCCTGGGCACCTATTTCTTCATGCTGCTATGACCTCTCAAAGATGAGAATGGAGACCCATAATACTGAACCCAATAACCGTTGTAAGGACCCAACTGCAACATATGAAAAAGCCACGATGAGTTTAACCCAGACAATTCTTTAAAGATTACTTAGGCTTTAAGAGAAATGTTATTTTTTTCCCTTAATGTGATGGTGCAGAGACTGCAAATTGAATTCTTAATGTTCATTCCCTTTTACCCATTCTAGAACAACGTTACTTCCTTTTCCAGCACATGTGTGCTTAGCTGCATATTTCACTTGCCTGTCTATCAAGCTTGGCAAATTCACACATAATTAACTTTTGCTCAGCACAACTTGAGTATGTAAGGGTTTGTCAGAAAAGATTAAAAGTACTTATGTTCCTGGTTTCTTTTATCACTGCCTGTTCTCTTAATGCACTGTGATTCCTGGCTGTGAATGGAAAGACTTACTTCAAGCACTGAAAGTATTTTGAAAAATAAATAGAAAAATAAGTGGATAGCATTAATGTCCTTGTTTATTGCCACATGCAAAAGAGTTACTTTATCCCTTGGCCTGCAGACTTTCTAGTAAGTCAGAAAATATTTTCCATATTATTTATGTCACTACATTTGCTTAACTCTGATGATGACATTCAAGCTTTAGAGTCCATAAACACATAAGAATAAACGATTATTCTCTATATAAGAAAATTTTAAGTAAATTAGAATGAACTTTCTTTCTTGTTTCAAAAATGTTTGCTTTCTTTTTGAAAAATTTAAACCCGAGAGCTCACAGCCTACAGCATAATATTTTATCAGTATTGTATATATAATCTCAAAAGAGAAGGATGCATACCTAATTATTTTTAAGATTTTAATTACAAAATAAGTAAGGGAAACTAGTAAATGTTACATGTAGAAAGTCTCACAGGACCTTACAGGGAGTCTTTCTTCATTATGTGGCAATTATTTGAAGAACAAATTATGGCATTTCTACACTTATTGTAACATCTTTGAAGTAGGCATTGAAGTTCTAAGATGCTACCATATACAGATTTGTTTCCATCAATGTGTCATTTAACTTAAGAGAAAGGAAGAACTCTAGCTTTCAGTTTCTTCCTTGAACTAAAATTTGGTTAGTTTGAGCACTGAGGCTGGAAATTACTTGAAGTAGATTTATAGTTTCTTCCTACAATCGGTTCATGGGTCTCTTCCATGTAGAGAATGCGGATTTGGAAGGCAAACTTGAGCTTTCATAACTCAACTTTGACTACACAAATTCACCTTACTTGTTCATGGTTGGCATTCTATACTTCCAATCTAGTGTTTTGCTAGTATATTGGAGACTGAGTCTCAACCCTGTTTACATTGAACCAAATTCTATGTTTTCAGCCTCTTGAGTAGCTAGGTTTAGAGACATGAGCTAAAATTATTTCGATATGACACAGTCTTAAGAAGTGATATATTTTCCTTTAATTTTATGTATGGCCACATCATTTCTGTGCATTGTCTTTAATGTTTAAAATTATTAGAGAGTACTCATAATTATGTTTATTTTTGAGAGTGAATCACATTCCCAGTGCTTATAGCTCAAACACATAATCTTAGCTATTTAGAAGGATGAGTTCTGAGGATCATGGATTGAGGTCAGCCAGGGCAGGAAAGTTTATTTCCAATCAAACATCTAAAATCTGTAGTAGTGGCATGCCTTCACTTCACTTCTGACCAACACACACACACCCCCCCCCCCCCCACACACACACAGAGAAAAAGAGTGAAACACAATGCAATCTCCTGCATGATTTAGAAGTTGCCTAAGGAGACATGTATTATTTATTTACATCTAACTTTTGCTTTTTAATTTTAAACTTTCAACTTATGACTCTTCCTAGATAATCAAATTGCTTAGTTTGAATTTTGTGCAAAAGCACATACTGAATTTTCTTTTCTTCTGTTTTTTTTATTCCTTAGTTTTGTATTGCCACACATTTGCATTTGTTTGTTTGTTCAAACAAAACATTGATTTTTCTGGTTCAATAACTTCTCTCATTCTACCTTAGTTTCAGCCTTAATATGAATTAAATCTATAAAAAACAATAGATTAGTTTCTTAGATTAATTGGAACTAAAGGCCATATGATTGCATGAAATATTTCTAATTCAGAAGAGAATAATTAATTCTTATAATTATTATGTTTTACTTTGAAGTATTTCACATGGAATAATTCCAGTTTTTTAATTTGTTTTATTTGTTTTCATTTTTGGAGTAATTTCTTCCTGTATAACCTAGAATGGGTTCAAGTTGGCAGTGCTTCAGTGTCAGTCACCCATGTTCTGGGAGTAGGGGCATGAATTATGACACCTGCAATAGATATTGCAGTAGTTTGAGAATTAAGAAATCGATAATTTCGAAAAACAAACAAACAAAAACTTGGTTTAGTCTCTTCATTCTAAAAATATCACATACACCTTAAGGCAATGACAATTTCTTGTGAATTTAAATGCTTAAGGGATTAAATGTATCAATTAATGTATAACAAATAAGAGCTCATTTTAAAAACTTATTCTGAGCTACATTCTGATTCTTTGGTGATCTTTTCCAAGCAATACTTCTATCATCTTTAGGAAACTTCTATCTGTAGCTCTAAGAGGCACTCAGTAACAATTTTTATTACAGAATTATTTGAACATGGAACAGATACACAGTATATGCAAACATAAGTGTACCTTCATGCCTAATTTATGCAAATATTTACAAATGATGACATTAGAATGAAGCTTTAAATTTAATATTATGTAGGTAAAATGACATAAATGGATTTTGCTCGCTTGAATAGCTTAATATTGGGAAGGAATTTATTTTACTTTAGAGGAGAGTTTTGCTAGTTTTTATTAGCTATAGTTGGGTCTACTATTATCCTGTATGATAATTACTTGCATAAACAAGACACCGGAAAGAAGTTATAGAGGAATTCTTTTATTTCAGGTGCTATATTAGCTGTTATAGGAAAAAGGTTGCTACAATGTAACCCTGAATAGTAATGGCTGTCTTATATCTCATAGGGCTTGGGGGATACCTAAGGTGGACCATAATCAGAATAATTATCAAGGCAATATTGATCTCACCAAACACATTGTAGCTACCTTTCCAAGTTTAACTTTAGTTCTCATTATTATCTAATACATTTTTAGACTGACTTTTATCCTGCAACTTCATGTACTCCTACCAACTGAATTAATAAAGGAAGTAGCTTCAAGTAATATTAGCATAACTGTGCCTAGCCTATTATGAAGGTTAAAAATAATAGCTAGCATTGATTGAAAAATTTTAGGAACCAGTTATGGTACATATCTCAACTGAGAATAGTAATATTGTAGCCAAACTCCTAGGCATTTGACTTTACAGATCGGGAAATATAACTTAAAAACACTAAGGACTATATACAAATTTACATGGCCAATAAATATTTTATCTTTGAGAATCTAAAGGCCACATTACTAAACATTATCCTGTAATTGTTATATAGTGTTTAACTACCAAGTAATTTTGAAAATCATTGTCATCTGTAATAGTTGAACTGAGGCTGGTGAAATTCTCAAGTCACTAGATCAAGGCAGTGTTTGACTTTATTTGGCTAGGAGGCAGCAGCTGGTGATTCTTGCTCTTTTCTTCTACCTCTGAACACAAGCGAGTTAAATTTTTTTTTAGAAAAGACCATGACAAATAACTGAATGTGGTCTGGATCAATAAAGCAGCTGCTGTAAAACAGCCTTGGGCCCCAGAATTCCTGCTATACTATCAACATCTAATGTCAGAATGTTCTTTGAAGGATGAAAGTCAGATGATATCTAGAAAGTAATTTTCTTCTTTTATGTCAGTGATTGAATTTGGGTCAGCTTTTTAAAAAACTCTTTAATAAGACAACACAAAATGTGATTACTCATATCTCTTGTAAACTAATTCCTGTAATTCTAAAAGAGTCTTGAGGGATGAAAGCATCCATTCAAATAATAATTACGTATTTGCATACTATAGAGGATTCACATATAATGAAGGCAATTTTTTAGCATTGGCATTCTCTAATTACTTTATTATAAATATACATATAGGTATACATTTATATGTGGATATGCTTATATAAGTACACCTATCACATGTGCCTGTATATGTACTGATATGCACTTTGGAATGTACATTAAAATGTGTGGAGAACAAATTGATTGTTCAGTAATGAAAACATATTAAAGCCAGTTCTTTTATTGTAGTCCTATAGGAGATATAAAGGATAGAGCAAGCAAGTTCACTTTCTTGCTGTGGAGTAGCACATAATACCTTCTAGAGAGAAATGAGCTGAATTCTCAATGCTGCTGTTTCCCTGTGAGTTTTGATGTGGTGAAATCAAATGATCTTTATGTTTTTCTTACAGGTTGTGGTCTGCTTGGATATTTCTTAAGAACATCTCCCATTCTTAACTATCTAAGAATTCCTCTGAGTCTGTATTTTACACTACTTGGAGCATCCAAAGGTGTGCTTTGAAAGTTCTTCTTCCTGTCAAAAAATCGTGGAAATTAAACATATATATCTTTTTAAGAAAGAAGGATCCAGGACCAGAGTTCCAAGTATTCTTTGACCATCACTACTAACACTCAGAGAAAAGGGAGAAAAGGCTGTCTTGAAGTTTAAAGGCCAACATATTCTGAAGCACATGATTTACTACTTCACATACAAAATTCCCTGTAGTATCCTCTCTTTCCATGCTTGCTGTAAGTTGAAAGGTAATTGCTAACCCAAGAACTTTCGCTAAGAGAAATAGTAGTTGATTTTTAGATAAGATGACTTTAGTAATATACTTCTACATTGTATACTTCCTTAGATAATATACTTTAATATACTTAATGAAGGACAGGATTGTAAAATGTACCTAGAAGATAAATAGAGCTGAGAATTAAGAACAATAAATTAAATAGCACTTGTTTCTCTAGTACTTACCATGAGTACTTTGGAATGATGTGAAGTATATCAGCATGACTACTGAACAAAAGAGAGAAAAAAAATCATAGTTTCTTGTTTTAATGCTCAGACTATAGTTTGTAAATTTCATTTTCTCAAGGGAACAACTCTCCTGATGAATGAACTAATGAGTCCAGTAATGGAAAAGAAAATCTGATGGGTTTAAGTGAGCAGGACTTTATGTTTTTCTCACCTTTCCTTTGCTATACAAAATGCATGAAAAGAAAACACAATAGTGGGAGGTTTTACTCTAATTGTTGGCTCTAGTAGTTCCCATTCTATATTTCTTTCAACTTGCCATTTCTGTGCTTGCGGTGGGGTGGGGGGAAAGCATAGTAGAGGAACAACAGAAAAGAGTTGCTCATCTCATGGGAACCAAGATACACAGAGAAAAGCAGAGAGCCTGGGGCTGGGGCTAAATGATCTATTTCCAGGTCACACCCTCTTGATCTACTTTCTGTACCTAGACTACCACATCTCCAAAAAATGCTAACAAATGATGAATGCCTCAGGGGATTAATACATGGATGGAATAATGTGACCAAAGTCTATCATCTGATAGTCAATTCTTTAATAAATACCTTTTAGCTGACATTTTATATACAAACTATAATGACTAAAATGCAATTATAAATATAAGATCTGGGGGGGGAAGGGGAGGGAAATGAGGACCAAGACATGAGAAAGGGTACCAATGTATTGGAAGTAATGCACCTTCTATCTGGTGAATACAATGTAACCCTTCTATTAATTACAATAAAAATATGTGAAAAAATATATATTTTTGACACAACTGTGGAACTTTGATTATGGACTGATGATGACATCTACTAATCATTTATTTAGTTAGATATGCTAATAATATTGTGAATGTATTTTAAAATTCATTCCTTTTCCAATGCTTTGTGAAATTTATAATGGTGAAATGGAAGGAAGAAGGATCTGCTCTAAGGAATTTCAGCAAAATAAACATAGAAAATAAAAAGATAAACATGTGTATATGTGAAAATCTGTGACAATTACAGACTGTAGGTAATATCCTTTTTGGATACTATGGCATTATACTTCTTTTTTCCATATATTTTATTGTAATTAATAGAAGTGTTACATTATATTCACCAGATAAAATGTGAATTACTTCACAAACATTGATACCCTTTCTCATTTCTTGGTCCTCATTTCCATCCCCCCAACCACGCCCCTCATCTTGTTTTCTCCCCTTGACTGTCCTATGGTATGATACTTCTACATGGTTAATATTTGAGTAGTTCAACTCTTTTGTTACTCTTGTGATACCTAGTACTTTTCATAGTAATTAGATCAACAGCATGTAGTAGAGTTATAAATCACTTGATGCTAAAAGGTATGATGGCTTATCATAATGATCTCACATCTTAGACTCATATATCCTTCTTATATTCCTTTAGCAATAAAATTGAGTTCAAAATGCAACAAGTCTATGGAAAAATTGCTCATACTCACTAGATTTCATGCCTGTCTTAGACTATTAGGGTATAAGACTCCAAAGTTAAAGTCATCTGCCTGCAGCACATCATCTTCCTTATAGTCAGATAATTTTCTAAGCTCCAATAACTTTAGGAGTCAGACTTTTTCTAGCTACTGGAAAATTCTGAAAATCTCAATGAACCATCATCATGTATAAATGTAAAATTAGTAAGGCCAAAGGTAACTAAGATTGGGGTGGGGGAGTAGAAATTGATAGAAGAAATGAGATTTGGGAAATAAAAAAAATGCTATAGAATAGAAATTCTTGAACCTACTTTGGTTGCTAGGATTTTGAATTGGTATACATAAAATCAGCATGGTAGATTTGTTACATTTATACTGTTGCAATCTGTCAATTATTCTCAGAGAAGTAAGACTTCTCACTTGAACTTGTATTGAAAAATCTATTTCATTACTTTTAGAGAGATCAAAGTATCATTAAGTTTTTCCTGCTAGATGAATCCTATTTTATGAGACATTCCTTAACTAGAGATGAAAGTGGGTATATTATTCCTTTCGAACAAGTAAAAGTTTTCTTGCAAATGAGTAAGGGACAAGTAAGTGCTACCAGTCAAATACTATAGGTATTAAACTGAATTGACACATACAATGATTTTAAGTCAGTAATAAATTCTGTTAAACATTACTATATTTTATCATAGATTTGATAAAGTAGGTCTTCCAGTGAGCAAAGTTATTGTTTGCAGATAATATCTTTTTATCATAAAATGTTTACTTCATGTCCTTTATTGATCATTGATTCTTAGCCAAGAGCTAGAGGCTCATGCCTGTAATCAAAGCTACCCTGAGACTACCATAGAAGCACAGCATTTGAAATCAGTATGAGTAGAAAACTCCAAGAGAGTCTTGTCTCCAATTTATCACACACACACACACACACACACACACACACACACACACAAAAACAAAAACAAAACAAACAAAAAAAACAGAAGTCGTGCTGGGACTCAAAGTCTTAGAGTGCTAGCCTTGAGCAAAAATGTTTAGGGACAGCACCACCCAGGTGCTAAGTTCAAGTCCCATAAGCAACAACAATACCAACAACAAAAATGAACATTTGTCTCTGTGATGAATGATACATATGCAATTAGTTGTCTCTTCAATCTCTTTCCTTAAAAGAACCTGAAGCAATACAACAAAATAAATTTTTTTATGTAGCATAAAAAATCAGCCTAAAACATCTAACTTATTTTTTAAGGAGGTATTGAAGTTTGAACACCAGTTTGCTAGATATGATCTCTACCACTGATCCAGGACACCAGACTATGTTTCAACTGATTATTTTTAATACAAGTTCTTGCTTCCTGCATGGGTCTGCACCTATACCTCAGTCCTCCTACTTTTCTCTTCCTGCTTTAGCTGGGATTAAAAGTATCTAACACCATACCAAGTTTCTTTGTTTTTGACATGGAGTCTCATTGTCTCTTCTGCCTAGAGTAACCAGGAACCATGACCCATCCAGTTTCAGTGCCATGCATAAATATAACTATAGGTATAAGCCATTTGTACCCAATTTCTTGCATTTGCTAATATTTGCTATATTTGCTAATATTTGCTAATATTTGCTATGTTTTTTAAGAAAAACATTTTCAGCATATATTAGTTGTACAAAAGTTCCATTATGATATTTACATACATGCATACAATATTTCACAAAAGAAATTTCTATCTTATTCTCTCTCCCTTAAAATGTCTACAGAATTCATTGTTCTAGTTTCACAAATCAGTATAAACTATTTCAAATATATTAACTCCCCCATTTCCTTTTTCCTTCTCCCCAGTGACTACTTTTTAAAAGTACCCAAAACAAAAACTGTATAGTTTCAGCTTTTTGTTTTTGCCATATATATATATATATATACACGTATATATATATCACACAGGCAATAGGAACAATATAATAAAAAACACAGGTAAATATATCTATATATCTGATACACATATTGTAAATTTGATTTTGAGAGAAATATTACTAAGCAGTCTATAATAAATATGCTTGATAAACTAGGTCTTTTCAAAGTTTTGGATAGATTTACTTTAGAGTGGTAAGTACATAGGCATTTCTCCCTGTGCCTCCTATAGATCCTTTAAGAAAAAATTGGCTGGTTATATGACTTGAACCATTCCCTCCATCCTTAATTTCTCTTTTAGCTTTTATTAATTGGCCTGTGTATGATCTTTCTTGTTTTAAGTCCTTTAAGAATCTACCTCCTATTAACTCCAACTGCCCACTCAAAATACATATTAAGTCATTATTATACATTAGGTATTTTATTTAACAACTCATGTGATAAGAACTAGAATACAGTGATTAGTAAAAATTTCTGTTAATGAGCTTGAAATTTAATAAGTATAATGTAAGTTAATTAATATTATAGTACTTTATAACTTAATTATATTCATATATTTTTAAATTTAAAATGCATTCATTATTACTGCCATTCCATAGTTTCAGTAAAAGTACAGGGAGCCATAGTTTTGTGAACACTTCTCAACCATTTTCGAATCTTCTCTCTCTCTTTGCTCAAGTAAAAGTAAACATATCCTGGCCTACAGGCCCTGGTAAGCACTGTGGTCAGCTGCAGTTCTACCACAGTACTTCATTTTCATAGATATTAATTTTTATCAGTGAGAGGTGACAGGATTTTTTTTTTCAGTTGTGGGGTTGAACTCTGGGCCTGAGTATTGTCCCTGTGCTCTTCAGATCAAGGCTAGTATTCTACCACCTGAGCCTTAACGCTACATCTGGTTTTCTGGTGGGTAATTGGAGATAACAGTCTCATTGAGTTATGTGCCCATGCTAGCTTTGAGCTGTGATCCTCACATCTCATCCTCCTGAGTAGTTAAGATTGCAGAGATGGGGCACCAGCACCTGGCTCAGATGATATGATTTAAAATTTACTGTAGTCATAATTTCCCCCATTTTTTTGCCAGTCGTGGGCTTGAGTTTAGGGCCTGAGCACTGTCCTTGGACTTTCTCAAGGTTAGAGCTCTACCACTTAAGCCTCAGCACCATTTCTGGCTTTTTTCTATGTATGTGGTACCGAGGAATCGAACCCGGGTCTTCGTGCAAGCTTAGGCAAGCACTCTACTACTAGGCCAAACTCCCGGCCCCTAATTTCCCCTTTTTATCCCACTGAGTTTTTCCTGTTTTCATGAAGGTGACATATAGAGGAGCTTCAGTTATATACATCAGGTTATGAGTAAACTTCTTTTTGGACAATGTTATCACTTCTCTTGCTCTCGATGAGGTTTTCCCTCTTCTCCCCAACCCACAAGTTGTACATCTTCTTTCAACACAGGATCTAGTGAGTATCTCGGAAGCCTTTTGTCATCCTTGTCTTAGTCATATATATTTTTAACATTCTTCTAACTGCTCAGGTATGTATTGTGTCCCATTCTTTTTACTTATCTCTGGCTTTACAAACATATTTATAGGCCAGGTTATCCTAGAATTCACTTCGTATACCAGGTAGGCCTGAAACTTGCAATCCTTCTGCCTCAGCCTCCTGATTGCTAGGATTAGAGGTATGAAACACCACATCTGGCTCATTGCTCCTTTTTTGACAAATCTTAATAAGAAAATAGTGTCTAAGTATTGATATGAGTACTGTCACATATGATCTATGCTGTGATTATTGGGATATTATTTTTTTACTTTCAGGAACATTTAAATTTCATTTGAAGTTTCCAGTGATGCACAGATTGTGCACTTCTCAATCCTCCCCTTTTATTGAAAATCTCCCTGATTGCAAATTCTCAATGTACAGCAATTTCTTTCCTCATAAGTTCTATGGCCTTTAATGTGATGATAATAAAAGCTCTTTCATTCTGCTTAATGTAGAACCTTTAAAAAAAAGCAATGATTTTTGATTGGTCTATCCTCATTGGAAACTAGTCAAAATTCTAACCCTTTTGCTGAATGAATGTCAGTAAAGCAGGTGAAGTGATTAATCTTTCTTCTCCAAAACCCTTTTTTTCTTCAGTAAAGAAGGTTTCAGACTCCTGAGATAGTGTCTTTATGTAATGTGTATATTTTCTTCATTTTAATTTATTTTTTATTTCATTTTGTTTTCAGGGTGAAATATACAATGTTACAGTTACATTTGTCAGGTACTGGGTACATTACTTGAACGTTGATTCCCCTTCGCATGTTTTTCTCCCACGTTCCCTCCCCTCAATCCCTCCTTTAAAGGTATTCTCCTTTGCATTGTCCTATTTTCATTGGACAAAATATGGAAGTGAACTTCTTCCATACTTTTATTTTACTATGTCTCAGTAGCTGCTTTATATTTATGACTAAGTTGGAAGAAAAATAGATCTTAGTCTTAGACTTTTTTTCCAAAGTAAGGTTTAAATTGGAACTATAATTATCAATAACAAGTAGTTGTACAATCTTTTTCTTCTAAAGAAGAAATGAAACAAAATAGGCAACAATAGTGAAGCCTGGTTGGTATTTTTTTTTCTGATTGTACGCTATAAAGTAAATCCAGGAAACAATCGTGACTTGAAAGTAATATTAATTCTGTCTTTGGTAGCCCAATAAAAAGTTTCAAATAGATGACTACATACATATATATGTATGTATATATACATATATGTATATTAGATATACACATATGCAATGTGGTATCCCCATATTCCCACATTCAAATTTGGGAAACTCAAATCCTTTCTTACATAAAGAACACAAGAGAACATAGTGATCTGAAACACTTTTATAGCTTTTCTTATGCTGTATAATTTTGGTTAAGTGCAATTTAAAGTTAAAAGGAAATTTCAAGACACCAATTGAGTTTAGTCATGAATCTACAGTTCATTATATTTTAGAGCCTCAGACTTTTTTCACCTACTTTTTTTTCCTTTTTAGCATTGAGAATATGGGATACAATAAATTATAGGTATTAGATTTCTGGCAAAATGCAGTTTAGGACACTGCACATTTTAGCAGAAAGTAGAAAAAATCAATCTTTGCTGCTGTCATAAAGCTTATTGAAAGCCTCTATTGTTCCATTAAAATTAATGTAATGGTTCTTCTCTTTCTAAGGTAATCTGCCCTTTTGTCTGAACCCTTTGGTCATCTCCTCTGGAAGACAATGAGGCCTTTATGGTTCTTCCATCTGAATTAAAACCTTAAATGAACTCTGTGAATTGTTGTTTTTCTAATTCGTACTTTACCTAAAAAGATTTAATTTTCACAAAACATTGCTGCACTTCCACTTGGGTTTTCCCATACTGTTTGCATCATTTAAAATCCATGGTTCTAGAAATGTAAAGGAAAATGGCTTAGCTTTTTGAAATGGGCTAGAAAAGGGCAACTTCTTTAATTTATGAGAAAACTTTGGGGGTTTTTATTAAGCTTTAGAAAATGTCCTGGAAGTATTACCTCTAAAGTATATTAATATTTAAATAAAAGGATCCAATGCAAATCAGAGCTTAACTTGTAATATAGTTATGATTGCATGAATTCAATATTACTTTAAATTTTTGCCTAAGTAACTATAGTCTCCTTGAGAATGCTTTTAAAATTTGATTTATACCAAATGTTACTTCATGGATGCCTAATCATCATGCATATCAACCTCATTTAGCTTATTAATGCAGAGGAGAAGCTTAAAGTGACTGCCCTCTTCAGGAAGGCCTCACCAGCAGCAGCTAAGCATAAGCCCTTTGTTCAGTGTGTTGAGTGACCACTCTGATTCCAGTTCCTCCACTGGACTTCAGAGGGCACAGGTGAGATCTCTGTTTCTTCCACTTCCACCCTGGTGAAATGTATATGCAAAATGACTAAGTTCCTAGTGGGAAAGTAAATTAATTCTTGCTTCCAGCTCAACCTCATAGCATCTACTGACAAATTAATCCACCCTGGATCTAAATTGTCAGGATTTCATGCAAATTATTTAGTAAGCATGCATGGTGGGATTGAAAAAAAGTCATTTTAAGTTGGAATGTAATCACTCACAAATTCACGAATTAATTTCGGTTAAATTTTGCTTAGACATTTTTTCCATCAGGTACATATACACTCTCACATTGCATTACATGAAGGGAACCAGTATTTCATGGGAACCAGTATTTTTTTCATATGGTGTGCTCTCCTTATATTATTTTTATTTTTTGTAATTGTTTTACTGGTGTTATTAATAATTGAACAAATGGGGTTTCAAAAAGTAATCTTCCATTCTCTAAATCCTTTATTAGTCATGAGTAATTTGCTACAAAAGCCATAATGATAAATACATGATGCTCCTTCTTCAATGAATGAATGGTTTTATTTTGCTGTTCTTATTTTCCCTTTTTCTTTCAGAAGTACTAGAATTTGAACTTCAGGTATTGTTGTTACTAGAACAACACTCAGCACTCTAACACTTGAACCTTGCCTCTGATGGCTTCATACTCATGATATGCTTCAGCCTCTCAAATATGGAATTGTAGGTGTATACCCTGTGCTAGACTTGGAATAATGTGCTTTTGAAAGTAAATGCCATCTTGGGCAGGAAAAGTTGTGAGTGGGAAGTCTGTCTTTACCATGTTCTGTGTTTCGGTAGTATAGTGCTGTTGCTTTCTTCCTTGTCATTGTCTTCTTCCATGTGTAGTGGATGAGTGTTCAGAAAGAGGGGACAAGCCTCATATTCTTTCTGAGATCTGGTCACCTGAATGAGCACATGCATCCTGGTCTATGATTTCCCACGCTGTCCATGCACAGCTAACGGTAATGGGGAGTTGTAAAACCCAGAAGACTTTATTCAGTAAGTTGTAATCTAAGGGGGCTGTGCATTAATTAGCTCCTCAGCAATTGTTTCATTTCCAGCTCTTATGTGGGACTAGAAACTCAACTGGAAACAAGTTTAAAAAAAAAAAAAACCAAAAGATTTTGAGACTATAAATCCCTCAAATAGTTTACAATCTAGCTAGAGAAAGAAAACAGAAGAAGATAAGTATCAAATTAAAATTATGCTTGGTGAAGGGCTGTGGCTATGGGCTATAATTTGGAGTTATTGGAAAGTTGGGATTCCGGAATGGTCAGAGGGTGAATTGCTTTGAGAAAAAGTTTAGGAAGATCAGAAACAGGAAAAAAATGAAAAAAAGGAACTTTTGTGAAACTAAATAGAAAGAAGGAATAAAATCAGAGAACTACGGCTAGAGAAGTGAAGAAATCTAAAAAATGTGAGAGAACGAATTGAAAGTAATCAGACTTTAAAAAAAAATAAAGAATGCTTGAGCTGAGTGTGGTGACATATGCCTGTAATACTAGCCTTGTGAGGGTGAAGCTGGTGGATGGTGAAGTGAGACTCACCTATGTCACATAATATCATGTTTCAAAATTCTTTGCATTTGCAAAGTTTACAAACTCTTAGCATACATACTTTAAGGTAATAATGACTATCAAAACAATACACATCTGGAATACAAATATGTAGGGAAACAATTAGATGTCAATGACAAGGGACTCACATTCCACACTAGTCTTTAAAAATCTACTTCATTTGGGAACAAGAAATCGTACTGGAGTAGAACCAGTCAATTGTCAAGACAATTTCACAGGCCCATGTAGTCATCGGCAGAACTTTAAGTAGGCAAGACATTTATAGTAATGACCATTGACTAGTTTATATAACTTAGAAATATCATTTTGAAAGTATGAGCATATTGGCTATCTTACTGTATAAAGAATAGATTCCTTATTAAATGTGTATTCGCATTGGAAATCTATACATAAGCATTCATTAAATTGGCCAACAAAAATGCATGATAACAGGCATGAAAACAGAAAAAATACTGCTGAGGCTGAATTTTTATTTCAGCTATTCGTTTTGAATCTTCAAACGTGATTTCTTCAGTGGGAAATGAAATCATATTAATGCTTATATTTTAATAATTCCCTAATCAATTTTAAATTTTTCCTATGTAATAAATTTTCAGCCATCGATTTGAAAGTCCTAGGTGTACCTTCATATGCAATGTGTATATGCAGAGCCCTCCAGAAACACAGAACCACAAGTGTGTGTGTATAAGTGTGTGTGTATATGTATGTGTGTGTGTGTGTGTGTGTGTGTGTGTGTGTACCTCCCTGTTTTTCAGTTAAAAATCCACAATATCAATCTGAAGGCCACAAGCAACAGGACTATATCTAACTCTTGGAAGAGACAGTCTTCTGTATTGAGTAAGACTTTTACTGATTTAATGAAAAATGTCATTGTATGACATTTCCCTTGCCTTAGTGTACCGATTTAAACATGCATCTCATCCATAATTATGCTGACAAAAATACCGGAAAAAATGTTTGACAAAATATCTTGATACTCCACGGCCCCATCAAATTTACATATGAAATTAACCATCATAGATGTATTTATACATGCACAGATACACATTTTGCATGAATTTAAAATCTGATTCTCCACTTCTTTTTTGTTATTTAGGTTCTCTTCTGTTTTGTGAGGAAACAATGTTCAGTATGAAAGGGAAAAATGCAACCTGCCTTATTTATGTTGTACCAAATTTGCACATATTTTTGCTTCAAATAATAGACATAAGGATATTTTGCTTAATGAATACTGAACTTCTGACTATAGATATTAATACTAACAGAAAATTAGATGATTAATAATATAAAAGAGATATGAAAAATACTTATAAGTTCATAGAATAATTTTAGTTTCAGAAAATATTTTTTTCTTTGCTAGGATACCATTTTTACATAAAACATGGATCTGTGAGTCTGGGAATGTTTTACACACAGTTAATATTTTCAATTCTAAGATTTTGCATTTGAAATAATGATGTGGAAGACAGACATGATGTTTTACGAAACCCAGTTTTTAAAAATCTTTCTTTAATGACTTACATTTTATATCTAAGAAATTCTATATACCCAACGTCACAATTTTTATTTGAAAAATGTGCTTCTTAAAATTTTATGATTTTATGTATGAAATTCATGTCTAAAATAGATAATCATTTAAGATTTTCAGAACTCAGATATAGCTTTTTCTATCTTGTGCTCAGACAAAAATCACTTGACAAAATATATTGTAGATTCTTGTTTGGATTTTAAGTAATTGTCATTATTTTGTTTATAAAATGATGTGATAGCTGTTGTACTATTTTCTTCTGAATGTTTCTGTGTTTGAAATTCTAGATTTTTTTCTGCATAAATTACACACTTCATTGATCAATTTTTATGCTAATGATTATTCTAGGATCTTTATTGAAAAAGTTTTAATCTACATATCCATTTTCACAATATTGATTCTTTTAATCCGTTAGTCTGTGAGATATATGAGATATGTCTTAATTTGTTTAAGCTATTTTTGAATTATTTCAGAAGTTATGTGATAATTTTTATGCAAAACTTGCTCATTCCACAACGATGTTCATTGTAGCACTATTTACCATAGCAATGATATGAAACCAACCCAGATGCCCCTCAGTTGATGAGTGGATCAACAAGATGTAGTATGTATACATATGGAATTCTATGCTGCTGTCAGAAAGAACAACATCGCCCCATTTATAAGGAAATGGAAAGACTTAGAAAAAATCATAATAAGTGAAGTAAGCCAGACTCAAAGGAACATAGGCTCAGTGGTTTCCCTCATTTGTCATAATCATTAGAAATTTTGGACTCTCCTAGCAAAAATTTACAATAGAACAAAACCTAGATACATAAGGCCATATAGTATGACACTAAATGAAAGGACCTCCAGGATATAGAGCCATATAATGAATGATTTTTGTCCCTATTGTACTATATTATCTCTCATCTCTTTTGCTATCCCTTGGTTATCTCATATTGTTATAATATTTCACCTTATCTGATATATTGCATATATGCTTAATTGGTTATTTGAAATCGGATAGGGAAAGGGGGAAAACAACATGAGGGGCAGGGGTGGAGGGGGAGGGAAATGGGGACCAAGACATGAGAAATGGTATCAATGTTATGTGAAGTAATGCACCCTCTATCTGATGAATATAATGTAATCCTTGTATTAATTACAATGAAAATATATGGAAAAAAGCAACAAAAAACTTGCTCATTCTTAGTAGCTTAGTGAGTTTTGCCACCATATTGTTTTACTATTTAATTACATGTTGATCAGTACTGGAAATTGAATTCAGGTAGGTGCTCAACCAGTTGAGCCACACCCTCAACCAAAGTACTATTTTCAATGTTACTGTAGCTTTCCCTCAAACATCTGTTTATCTTATATTCTAAACTCATATAAGGCTCCATAGAATTTTTAATTTCTTCTAAAACATCGGATGAGCTGGCCATTTGAGAGCAGAAATAAATCAATGCTTTGTTTTTTATTTTTTATTTATTTATTGCCAATCCTTTGTTTTCAATATCATAGGATTTATTTCTTGTCCTTTCCTCCATCAGACACCTCACTACTATCACATTGAAAAAACAGATCTTCTTTCTTGCTCTGATATAAAGAAAAAACATTCAGCAATTCACATATATTATGTAGCATCTTGAAATATATAGGCATGGGTTTTTAGTTTATTTTTTAAGTTTATTCTATGTGCACGTTTCTTCTGTTGTTTATATATTATGATTATCCTATCATAAACACATATTTAGTTTGGCTAAATATTTTTTTGAATCTATGTTCACGATAGTACACAGTTTGTCTTCTTTGCACCGATAATTTTTTTTTTTTTGCCAGTCTTGGGGATTGTCCTGTTTTGCTCAATGCTAGTGCTCTGCCATTTGAGCCACAGCGCAACTTCTGGCTTTTTCTTAGTATGTGATACCGAGGAATCTAACCTGAGGCCTCCTGCTAGGTGAGCACTCTACCACTAGGCTATGCTCCCAGCCCCTTGCAGTGATATTTTTAATATTCATTATCATGTGTACTCTAGACCACCTGACCAACAGTTTCAGGTTTTATGAAAGCCAGAGTTTCTCTGCTCTCTCTCTGCTACCTCTTGCTCTTACTTTCATTCTTTCTGTCTCTTTCAATGCCTCTTTCTCTCTCTGTCTGTTTTTCTCTTTGTTTTCCACCACAGCCACATCGATGATGATGACATGAGAGGAATGAGTGCAATTTGTTGAAGATAAGTCTGTAATTAGAGAGCTGTACTTATAAAATTTATGCTCCACATCTACATGTTCACATTTTTATCATAAAATTGAGTAACATAGAAAAAAAAACTATGTCATTATTTAATGGCAATGTTACCTTTTACTAAATGAAAATCACTGTTATTTACTGTATAAATCTATATGGGACTTGAACAATTTGTGTTTATGAAGGTGCATAGATGTTTGAACTTATTTTTATACTAATTAAACTGCTAAACACATAAGAAATGTAGTAGAGATAAAAATCACAAGGTGTGATATTTCAATTAATTTATTTATTTCAGTTCCTTATTTATATAGTGTGAATTGTCTTCTAGGTTAAAATTATGAAATTTCTTTTTCAGTGTGAGTGGGAACTAAAATGTATACAGGTAATACCACAGTTGCATTCTTGAAATTCCAAACACTGAGCTATATATAGAAAAATAATGAATTTCATTCCCTGAAGAACTTTATGAGATTAATCCAGAGTCCATTGCTTTTTCAAGAAAATTAAATGACCTCATTTTCTTCTTCATTTTTTATGCAATAATCCCCACATGATTTAATTTTTTGTTTTAACATAGAAGGTGCAAACACCTTAGCAAGTGAAAATACCACACTAGTGATAGGTTAGTGAGCAGCAGGAAATATAAACAAGCATTAACTAATACACTGAAAAATATGCCTCTTCTTTAACTTGCTGATATTTCAGTGGTCAGTTTTTTTTAATTCAAGGTCATTTATGATTTGATCTAGTCACCCTGTACATATTAAAGATTTCTTCCAGCTGACATTTCAGAAGACAGATAGTAAAGGAAAGAGGGAGGAGGGAGCCGTTCACACAGCTGTGAGGACTGTTATTAGTGAATGACACTCAGAATATACCCTACTTTGACAAGCAATCTCCATCAAATGATGACATGTCAGCACTCGGTGCTATCTAAAAAAAAAAAAAACAGGTTTGAGTATGGAGCAGAATCATTCATTCAGTGAGTTGTTAAAAACCGCATAACATTTGATTGACGAGTACATTTGACTTTGTCAATGCTAAAATAAACTATTTTCTTCTCATTTTCATAATCTGTCATTATAGGGAAATAGATTTGTTTTAATTTAGTGTTATTCCTTATCCACATATATTTATTGTTACAGGTGCCATGGTTCAGTGGAAACATTTTGAACCCTTAATTGTTATTGCTAATTTAAAATTCTCACTAAACTGGCATTTCATACTGATGTTTGTAGGTGGCTAAAATTTTAATACAGGCAAAATTCTGTACTGATATACATTTCCTAACATTAAACTATACTTTCTTGCTTGCTAAAAACACACAATAGAATTATTCTGAGTCTAAGATTGGTAACTAATGAAAATATCACATTTTATATCACTCAATGGCTACATATCTCAAATAAATTAGTGGTATGTGTGTGTGTGTGTATGTGTGTGTGTTCATGTGTACACCTAATGACAAAATTTATAATTGTATGATGGAAAAATGAATTTATGTACTTCACCAATTACTTTGTATTTTAAAGAAAATAACATAAAACACTTAAAATACATTCTGACACATTCTAAAACAAAGGAAATGTATGCTTTCTCTTAGGCATGTTTGCCAATGGGTCACAATAGGCACTGAAACTTTCATCACTGAAACTATTTTGATGTGTCAATAGTACTAGAATTAGTACTACAAATCAACAACAATAGCACAACTCTAGAGATGGATTATGGTAACGCATATCTGTAATTCCAGCAACTCAAATGTCTGTGATAATGAAGAAATAAATTTTAAAGCCAGTTCAGGCAGAAAGTTCATGAGACTCTTTTACAAAAATGGTCAGCAAAAAATCAGGGTTGCCCACACCTATAATCTTAGCTTTTAGGGAGACTTACATCTGAGGATTAGGGTTCAAAGCAGGTCAGGAAAGAAAATCTGTTAGACTCGAATCTCCAGTTATCTGCATAAAGGAGCCAGATGTGGCTTAAATGATAGAATGCTAGCCTTGGGAGAGGATTGCAAGGGCTCAATAGCAATGTACATATGATTATAAAGTGAAGCGTATTGAAATGAATGTGAAGGAATGGAAACTAAAGTGTTTTTTATTATTATTGTCCTATTTGTGGTTCTTTTGCCCCATCTTTGGTGTATTCCCTTTTATTGTTGTTTTGAAGATTATATGATGGAGAGGGGAAGTGGAACCACAGAAACAGTGGGACAAGGAGTGAATCAATTTAGCAATTTAGACACTATGTTGGAAATGAACTATACAACTGGGTGAAGCCGGTCAATAGAGGAAAAAGTTGAAGAAAATGAGGGACGGGATGAAACTGTTAGAAAAGAAATGTATGTATTTCCTGACTTATGTAACTGTAACCCCTCTACATCACCTTTACAATAAAATATAAAAAGCAAAACAAAACAAAAACAGTTCAAGACAGTGCCCAGGCCCTGAGTTCAAGGCCCAGGACTGGCAGAGAAAAGGAAAAACAAGACAAGACAAGACAAGGTAAGATAAGATAAGACAGGACAGGATAGAAAGGAAAAGAAAAGGAATGGAAAGAAAAGGAAAGGAAAGAAAGGAATATAATAGAAAAGAAAGGACAGCTCACATAGTAGAGTCCCAGCCATGAAAGCAAGCTGAATGAGTACAGCCCTTGAGTTCAAAACCAGGTCTCATCTCTTAAGGTTCTTGGGCTAATAGGTGTATTATATTCAAAATACATGCACTTAGCATAAATCATATTGTAAAATGCAAATCTATTTCAAATAAGATTTTAAGTACCAGGTAGATATGTGACCTCTGGCAAATCACTGAGATTTTAAGATCAAAGACATTTCAAATTAGTATTTGAAGCTAATAAATGAAAGCAATTATAATTAGAGAAACTGAAGTTAGCAATGGCATAATTAGTGGCAAAATCTGAACTCTGCAATCTTATTAATTTTCACGATATTATTACAGTGAACAAATATTTATTTTCAACTTCTCTCTGCCAATCAGTCTGTCAACAACATAAAATCAATTTAATAGACACATGATGCAATGAGCTTCCGAATTTAAAATCCCTTCTATGTGAGGGAAGTGTTAAGAATAATCCAACCAACTTATGTTATTTCTCCCATTATTAAAAAAAAGTTTGGGACAATTTACTTAATAAGTGATGAGTTCAAGAGTCCTAATATTTATCAGAAGAGTAAAGGAAGGAAATTTCTGCAAGGGCAGTGATTTCACTTAGGAAGCTGAGATTATCATATGCTATGTGACAGTGGTGATGGTTGGGGTGTCATGAATCCCAGTATTCCCAAAGGAAGAAGCTGGTAGTTGTATAACAACGTATACTTTAAGTTGATACATATGTCTTGTATTGCTGCAAAGGGTAGATTTTGTGAGGTAAGTGTCAAAAGTTTCCTTCTATAAATCATGTTGTAACAGTACTATCAATTTTCCTTCTTTGAATCACAAAGTATTGGGTTGCAGAGACTTAAATACTTTACTCTTAGTTAAGGATAACAGGAAATAAAAATACTTAGAGTAGGGACCCAGAGTTTGGCTTAGTGGTGTTGCTCTCCAGCAGGTATGAGCGGAACACTGCAGAGCCAGCCTGAAGTCCCCTGGAGCCGGCAGAGATGGCAAGTATCGATAACCCAGCTCCCCCCCCAATTACCCGGTAGAAAACAACACTGAGCCAGGAACTGTGTCAGCCGTGAAAGCCAGCAGATCTCTCTTTATTGCGTTGGGCACTTAGTTATATACTGTGGGGGAAAGAGGAGGTGGAAACTGGGAAAGGAAACAATAGAAAAAAGGCAAAGGGGGTTCAGTTGAGTCACATACACAGAAATACCTCAAGAGAGGTATGCGAGGAATGCCTGGGCAAAGCCCTTTGATGGCTGCTTTGCCCGAATGGTGAACAGGCCCCAGAGATGGCGATCAGGCCCCAACATAGTGGTAGAATGCTTGCCTAGCATGCAGGAAGACCCCGGTTTGACTCCTCGGTACCACATACATAGAAAAAGCCAGAAGTGGTGCTGAGGCTCAAGTGGTAGAGCTCTAGCCTTGAGAAAGTCCAAGGACAGTGCTCAGGCCCTGAGCTCAAACCTAGGACTGGCAAAAAAAAAAAAAAATACTTAGAGCTATGTTGGAGCAGAGTAAGAGGCAAGATTTCATGTCGAATGCTAGTGAGTTTATATGTGTAAGTGAACATTTTTAGTAATATTATTTTATTAATTTTCAGATGGTTTTGATGTAGATTATCTTGAAAGAATATTTACATGTTTTCTCATTTTGTGATTAGACAACTTCAGATTTAAGGGGAATTTATCTTTTATTGATAAATACCTATACCAATTATGATACAATAGACACAGTATTCTTGAATAACATCTCTTGATTTTTAATTATTTAATATTCGTATAGCTGTAAACATTTTATTTTGTTTAAAATTTACATTATATATTTTCATCCCTTTGATATTTAATGTTTCTATTTTTAATGTTTCTATTTCCCAGTGCTTCTATATGTTCTATTCTTAATATTTATTGCATTAAAAATAGATAGTGAATCTGAAAATATCTTTGCTCCTCAAGGTAGCTTTCTCATTTAGAATTTACTATCATATGAATTTTCCAAACTGGATTTATAGTTTTCTAGTCCATCCTCATGTTTTAAGTTCCTTTGCATCTACTTTTTTTGAAATTTTCAAATGTTTTAACATATCATTTTTCACTTCATTAACTTGTTTTTTTCTTATAATCACTAAGCACGGTTGTGTGCATTGCATTAACCTCAGGAGAAAGACATGCATATTAGATTCACTGAAGTCTAATGCACATGATGGATTCTACAAATATCCTGAGAGTTTAGGACCTTGGAAGATGGTAATTGTATTTAATTATTCCTGTCCTTTGTTCTATTGTTATTAAGATTCTTAATTCAATTTATTTATGTCCCCAAAGAATTTGTAGTAATAATATTATTCTTCAGACAATAATTACATAGAATTAATTCTCATTTGGTTGCATTCTATCGCTTCCTGAATTTTGGTGATTATATCAAATTCACTCATCTTTTATCTAAGAAAATTCCATTTGTAATACTTGAGTATTAATTCTAAGAAAATAAATGCATCCTTTTATGAAAATTGTTGAAAATAAGTCTTTGTATATTATATATCAAGTGGCTTCTAAGCTGAGAATGATTTTCTTTTTACTTAGATATGATCTTTAATGTTTATTAACTTTCACCAATTATGTAAGACAACTATCATTCCTATTATTGAACATTCTTTTTCATATTTCACACGTTTTCTATATTTGTTTTTTAAGCATAAATAAAAAATATAAAAAAATCGAGGTTGATGATTTTGGAAAACTGTATGTATATATATATATATACATATGAATGTATATATTTATGCTTGGATGGACATCATTGTACATATGCAAATATATGCATTCATTTCTACTGCTTGAGAGATTTGTAGAAAAATGATATTTTAGTCTTTTAACAATTGAACAATATGCTAATATCTATAACTTATATGTATATATATATTTACCATACAAACATATGACATAATTTTTGTGTGGTTTGTATTATCATAGAATTAAATATTTAAATACATTAATACACTATTTATATCTTCTTATCTCACAATGTACTTTTAAAACTCATTCTTTTTTTTTTTTTCTTTTGTGGGTCATGGGCTTGAACTCTGCCTGGGCCATGTCCCTGAGCATTTCAGCTGAAGGCTAGCACCCTACCCTTGAGCCAAGCCCCACTTCCCATTTTCTAGAGATTAATTGGAGACAAGAGTCTCAGGTCCTTTTGTGCCCAGGCTGGCTTTGAACTTAATCCTCAGATCTCAGCCTCCTGAGTATTTAGCATTACAAGCATGAGCTACTGTGTACTCTCTAAAACTCATTCTTATTTTTAGGTCTATATCTAGTCAATCCATTTTCATTATAAACTCATTTCTATTATGTGATTATTTCATTTTCCTGTGTCTAGTAGTTTGTTTTTGTTTCCTTTTTTAAAAAGTCGGCTTTTCTTTTTCCTCTAATTTATTTTTTTTTCTACATGAAAATATATCAACTTTAAACACTCAATTGGATGTCTTATGCAAGGATATATTTTTATTTTCTTTTGAAAAATATATTGGAATAGAAATAGTGTCAATGAAATATAGCTATATCTAATTGTTTAGTAAATTGATGATAATACTTTATTGTGTTTCAGAGATGCATATTACAAGCTAACTTACTTTGTATTTCAGTGAAAATTCCTATACAGTGAAAAAATACGTGTTTTTAATTGTTGAACATAATATTTCATAATGACAGTTAGGAAAGATTCATTGGACATGCTTTTCAATTACAAAGAGCTACTTTTTCTCATCACTCATTGATTTGTCTTATCAATCAGTAAGAGAAAGGTTAAAGTTTTCAGACATCTTTTTTGACTCTCATTTTTGTTTTAAAATCTGTCAAATTTTAATGCATTGAAAGCTGTTTCAGAACATTTAGAATTATATCTGCTTGAAATTTGCTGTTTTTGTGCTTACAAAATAGTCTTCTTTCTTTGCTTTGAATTCTACCTTACTTAATTCAGCCAGAATAGCTCTTATATTTTTGTCTGAATATTGTAGCTTTCTTATGTTTTCATATGCATATATTATCATGTATGATCCTTTCATTTTGTTTTGATAGTGACTTTTAAAGTAATTCTTGAAAGTAAAACAAGGATCCTCTTTAGTAAAAAAAAAAAACTTCTAAAACTGTGAGAGTATCTTTTTTTCATTTTAGTGTTTACTTACAGACTACTTTTGTGCCACTTAATAAATTGCAATTCTTTCAAGATTCATCTGTTTAAGGTAGACTAAAAGAACTATATTTATTAGAATCTTCTAGAATCAGCCTGTCTACTGTGGCAGATAGTTAGAAATTTCATTTTGTATTTTTAAGATGGAGGCTTTAAAAGTATACTAATTAGTTACATCTGTTCCCAAACAAAACTATGATGAGGAAAGTCAGACACCAAATGCTTATACATAGATGGTGAGTATGGTCTTTTCAATTGTTTTATTTTTTTCCCTTGGTCCTGGTGACGTAGAATATAATATTGCTGCCCAAGGAATTGTTTACAACATTTCAGTATTCTCAACAATTACTGTGAGGATCAAAGTTGAAACAATCACACACATATATTTTGTTTGAAATTCTGTGTAAACTAAAATATTCTGTAAATGTTAATGACATTTGAAGTTCTCTGCAAAAACAATTGTTCCAATGTTATATACAAAAAATGTTAAACAAGCTCTCAGAACTTGTTATTTTTTGCTATTTATATTCTTTATCTATTTTATGGATATACTTAAAATACTTTTTAATTAACATGCTATGCATAAGGATATTAGATAATTTAAGATAATTGGGTATTTAACTTGTTGCTAATTACAGCCGTCTGGCTTACTTATTGCATTATTAGTTCCCTTAGAAAAATATGACATACTATTTGGACTAGAAAATATTCCTCACATTATAATTGTTGTATAATTGTATAGTTGTATTTTTTAGATATTTTCAGAAATGCACAAAAGGCTTAAAATCTCACTAAACAGATATAGATAATTAAAATGACTGGAATGAAGAAGTTTCATGTGGAAATGAAAATAATGTATGAATTGAATTGAGTTAAAATAGTCTTACTAAATGATTTACATTTGTTACATTTAAACATAATATATAGGAAATCAGTGGTTATCTTGTTCTTATTTCAATTTGTTCCATTTGCATGAGCAATTTTGTCTTTCAATAACCATTTCCACATTTTATTTTCATAAATTGATTCTTAAAATATATGTCAATTTTGAAATGCTGTTAAATATATTCATCATAATGCATTCGATGGGAAATTGGTGCTAATTTGTCACAAAACAGCTATGGATCAATTTCCACTCACGTTGAAAATTAAATACATTTTAGGTAGATATGTTTTTCATATAAGACAGATATTTCTTAGTGATGAAGTTATTTTTACTTGCTTATCAACACAGTTGACCTTTCTCTACACTACTTTACTTCTCCAAGTGCCTCTAATATAATTATTTTAATACTTTCTTTAGCTATAAATTTGATTAGTGTTCTATTTCCATGGATCATTAATTTATTCTGTTTTAGTAAGATCCTATAGTGAAAGTCTTAGGGGAATCTCTACTTGCTATTTTTCATTGCCATCCGGTACATGGTGTATTTACTATTAAAAGTTTTAATAATGACAGAGTCTCCAATGACTGTACGATTGACTGTGATAAACCTTTCTGGAGAATGCTTTGAAATTTCACACCTGGTTGAGAACTCCTCAGAGACTATCTTTTATAAGAAATCCCTGAAACAATAAATTACAGATTATCATTTTCTAAAAAAATATATGACAACCTGATTAATATCACTCTTCACAAAAAAGACAGTTTCCCAGCTCAGTTAAATGAAAATTTACTAACAAGTTCTTTAACTAATTAAATTGATTAATATAATTTAATATAATTAAATAATAGCACTTTTTATGTCTAAATTTTATGTCTAAATGTTTACATATTCTATATTTTACTTAAATCATTGTGTACACATGTATTAAAACACACTATTTGTTTAAAAAATAACAATAATTTTATATATGAAACATTTCTTCAAATGTACCTCGGTTGGGATTTGAACCCAGAAGCCACAGCTACAATTTCTAATGTTTTCTCTACTTGAGAAATGAAGTTTAATCAAACTATTTAAGTAAAGCCAAAATCTTGTAGAATAGTTTCATGCAAATAACATTTTTCTAATAATGCGTTTTGCAAGAGATTGATGGTGTAAATTTAGGGAAAGCATATGTTGCCATAATATGTGTATGCCTTGCTGTCATATTCATAATTCATTTGTAGAGGGTGAAAGAGCATATTTAATGCAAGTCATCATACTTTCTTTTTTCAAGTTAGATAAAGGATGCATGTTTTCTCCCACTGGTAGAGACCAGATTACCTTACAAACCTACAACTAAATATATTGGGCATAATGCCTGTGAACTCAAATGTATGAACTAAAATAACAGCGATGCAATGGAAACTTTAGAGAGTGTTATTCATAAGAAAGGAAAACTAAAATTTCAGCAAAATAACCCATAAGGAAGCAGGCACTGGAAAGGGTTGGAGTGGCGTCAAAGTTAAAGGGGTAGCAGAATAAAAGGAGAAGAGGGGAAGAATGCAGTCAATAAACTAATATATGTCCTACAACATTAAAAATTAAATAAGGGAAAATACGGATAGAGGAGAGATGGGTGAGAATGTTGGAAGAATTATTGATCAAGATACATTATATTCTTAAATTGCTTTGTTAGATGGCACAAATCCTTGTTGTTGTTTTGTTTTGTTTTGTTTTGTCAGCCATGGGACTTGAACTCTGAGCTTGAGCGCTGTCCCTGAGCTCTTCATTGCAAAACTAGCACTTTATCCCTTTACCTACTTTACTATCACTTCCTCCTTTGTTCCTTTATACAACCACTTAGAGCTAATAAAAATAAATAAGTAAATAAATAAATATATAAAGCAGTAAAGTGCCCAAAGTACCAGGAAAAGCCTCATTGTGAATATTTATGTATTTTAAACAATAAACTCTGCTTTTGAAAGAAAAAAATTCAAGATTAAAAACAAGTTGGCACTGGGGGCTGGGAGTTTGGTCTTGTGGTAGAGTGCTTGCTTAACATGCATTAAGACCCAGGTTTTGATTCCTCGGTACCACATACATAGCAAAAACCTAGAAGTGGTGCTGAGGCTCAAGTGGTACAGCTCTAGCCTTAAGAAAGTCCAAGGACAGTGTTCAGGACCTGAGTTCAAGCCTAGGACTGGCAAAAAATATGTGGACACTGTAGTGTATATTTAATATAACTGCTTAAAAATACATGGGAGTAAAAGGATTATGGGAGGGCTATAGTAAAGAGGAATAAAGTAGATGACTATGAACAAAAGACATTCTGTTCATATACTGAAATGTGACCATGGAACCATTCCTTTTAATACATAATAAAATAATAAAAGAGCAATTATATATCATTACACATAATGTATGTACTTCATATTAAGAATCAATTGGTTTTTTATTACTTCCATAGAAAATTACTAATCTCATAATTAAATTTGAACCCTCAGGTTACTAGTTTTAACGTTAATATTCTTGGAAGATAGGAGAAAAATATTAATTTCCTGTATTTGCCACAAATGGCTAAAGTAATAACTAGTAATTACCAGAAATCCTCAGTCCCTTAACACAAGGATGTATTTCTCAGAAATGGAGCTGAGCTGTGGCTCAAAATGGTAGAGAACTATCCTTGAGCAAAAGAGCTCAGGGACTGTGCCTAGGTCCCTGGGTCCAAGCCCTTCAACCATCCCACCACTCAAAAGCAATACAAAACATTTTCTTGCCCATGGTACAAATTCCACTTGGGTCAATGGGTCCAGCTCAGACTGATTGAGGCTCAGCTATGCTTCAACTGCACGATGCACTCCTATCATCTCCCATGTCCACACAGCAGGAGAGAGTCCTTGAAGATGCCCTTGGAAATCTTACTGCCTCTGGTAATGATTGACATGTGTCATTTTTGCTCAATTCTGTTGACCAGAAATAGTGACATGGGCATACTTAACTGAAGGAGCTGTAGGAAATGTGTATCTGTGGGATTAAAATATTTGGTCATTATCAAGTGTCCTTGCCCTATAGATAGCTGTCATTTTTGACACCATCTGTCACCACACATGAACAAATATACAATTTCAAGCCTCTCTGGGAAAAATTCACACATGATGTAACAGTGGTAGGCTTATGAACAAATAATTTTCTTCTTATGATTAATTCTTTTTTTGTTTTTAGTCTAAAAGTTAAGAGAATATCAAAACCATTTTAGTTTTTAAAAAGACATATTCACTTGTTGCTGCTTTAGTTTCTTACAGATGCTGATGGATTAAATGTTTCCCTCAAGCTTGTTTGTTCATTATTATATTATAGATTTTCAGAGCACAGGGCTGAATTTGAAGAAATTTAGTGTACAGAACAAGAGAAACCTGAATTAATCTTGTGCCTAGCTTTGACACACTGAATTTTTTCCAGTCCTGGACCTTGAATTCAGGGCCTGGGCACTGTCCTTGAGCTTTCCAAAGGCTAGAGCTCTACCACTTGAGCCACAGCACCACTCCTGGCTTTTTTTCTATGTATGTGGTACAAAGGAATCGAACCTGGGTCTTCATGCATGCTAGGTAAGCACTCTACTATTAGGCCAACCTCCAGACCTTTACTTCTTTTTTCTTTTGTTAGTTGTGGGGTTTGTACCCAGTGCCCAGGAACTATCTCTGAACTCTTTTTTTTTTTTTTGCTCAAGTCTATACAAATTTGACTCATAGTTTTTCGCCTGTTTTCGAGTGATTAACTTAGTTAAGAGTCTCATTTCTTAGGGGCTGGCTTTCAACCACAGTCACCTCATATCTCAGCATCATAAGCAACTGTTAATTTTTCTTAATTTTGTACATAAAACAAAATTTTGGTTGCCCACCCTGCCTTACCCCTTGTCCCTTTTCCCTCCACCCTCAACCTCTATCCCCACCACCCTACCATTTTCCTGATGCTGATTTATTTTTTGGCTTTGATTTAGTGTTTCTAAAAATTTATACTTATTTGAGTTTTCCAGAGTCTATTATACTTCAGTTAATTTCTTCTTAGACAGTTTCCTACCACCCAATATGTTTACTTATAGATTTATGTATTTTCTATCTGAAAGGATGAAATTGTACCATTTGTAAGGAAATGAAAAGACTTGTAAAATATGTATTAAGTGCAATAAGCTATTACAGCTTTAATCATTCTTAAACACCTGGTAATTCTACTTTATTTTAAAGATAACTTGTAATGTCTTAAAAATAAGATTAGATTACCAAAGCTATGTTGCCATGTCTTTGGCTATTAATTGATTTCTATAGTATTTGTTAAGAATTGACAAACGTGAATTTATAGTTATTACATAAATTTATGCATTGCAAAAAAGAAACAATCATGCATGTTTATATTTCTGATAGAGGTAACTTGTAAAAGAAAATCGCACAAATATGTGTGATAGATTATAAACAGATAAGTATTAATTAAATAAAAATGTACGGGGGAAAACAAGATGAGGGGTGGGGGGGGGGAGGGAAATGGGGACCAAGACATGTGAAAGGGTATCAATGTATGGGAATTAATGCACCATCTATCTGGCAAATATCATGTAACCCTTCTATTAATTACAATAAAAAATATATGAAAAAAATGAAGAAAGGAGAAAGAACATTTGTGTCTCATGATTATTTGCTTTCAATAATTGATATGCCAAATCATCGCAAAGTTAGTGATTTAAGACTAAACAAATTTATCTCCTCACACATTTGTAGTTAAAAATCCAGACACAGTGAGAGGCTTCCTGTGCCGACCAGTACTTCTTGGCTTATGGTCATAACAAATCAATCTTCAAATTCTCTGTATGTCAAGTAAACTCTTCTCAGCGTTTGTGTCAAATATCCTTCCACCTTACTTATGATGGAATTTTAAGACTACCCAGATAATCTAAAATAACTTTCTCTGCATAAAATCCTTTATGAACATTAAATGATATTTTTGACTAAGTAAAATAATATTTCCAATGTCCAAGAAATAGAATCTCCTGTCTTTGGGGAGCTGTAACAAGTGGAACCTGTTTCCCCTGTACTTAAAGAATCTGCCCTCACTAGAGAAAAATGTGACAAATGAATATCTTTATAAGAAAAGAACTGATTAAACAACTCAGAGAACCCCATACTTTTCTTTGCAGCATCATTTAAGATGGGAAGCTTAAGTGACTGGAAATGTTCATTCCTTCCCAAACTTGTTACTTTTTATTGGAGTTACTCAAGACAGATGGAGTAAAATGATGTTTAGCAGTACCAGAAATCAGGCACTGTAAAGACTGATAAAGTGAAGACAGTGATGACTGATTTGATATTTTAGTCTGAAGGGTGATTAGATTTCACCTAGACTCAAAATACAAGGAAAGGAAGATTGATATCAGTCATGGTGGAGCCAAATTCTCAGTAAGTTTGGGTAAAATAAATAAATTAATAAATAAAGAACACATTAACTTTCATTAAAAATTAAATACATAGTTCCTTCATGAAGACTACAAAAGATATTTTATTTTTAATGGTATTTAATAAAGAGCTAGGAAGTTCTGACTTTATGCATTTCTATTTAATAAACTCCCCTGGACATTTTCTTGTAAATAAATTGCTTCAATTACCAACAATATACACTAGATTTTCTAGATTCTTAATCTCTGTTGATTCAGACACTGTAAGTCTGTCTAAATATCTACTCTTTATAATACATAGTGTGTATCCTCAAAGCAAAAGAACACAAAGATTACTTGGAAAATTTAGTTCTGTGCCCTGTCTTATCATTTTGATGACAACATTTACTCTTTAGGCTTCAGATTAGGCTTCAGATCAAGTCTTTCTAACATTTAGATCTTGATTTTCTTCCTATATCCAAACTGACTTTCTGTGTTTGTCAAGCAAAGACAGCTGCTTGGATAAAAAAATATCTGTTGCTGTTAAATAGTACCTCTGCTTCTCCTAATTACAGTGCAATATGTAGCTATAGCTTGTCCACTTCCCAAAACATATCTTTTTATCTTCACTGAGTAAACAAGAATCTATCCTAAAATACAGTTCAAATTTGTCTCAGATAATAACATAAAAGACAAAATGTCTGTTGAATTTCTGGACCATTTTCAATTTTGATTCTCTGTTTTTAATTGTTACATATAAAGATCTCTATGAATATTTTCAGTAACAATCCTTTAGGAGATATACCTTTCATAAATATTTTTCTCTGACTTTTTTAGTTTCCATTTTTATTCACTTCAAATGTTTTTCATAGCAAAAATATTTCTACTGTCAATAAAAGCCAGTTCACCAACTCTTAATTGCATTGCTGATGCCTTCACATGAACATTCAATTCAAGCTGTCTAGCAGATTTATCATCTTGAACTTTTACATTTATTTCTGTGATCTCGTGTGAGTTAAATTTTGGAAAGAAGTAATGTGTGTGCCCATGTTGATTTGTACAGGTAGTGTACAGTGGTTCCAGCACCATTTGTATCACTTTAGTTTTTTGGTCAAGACCCAGTTGACACCATATATGTTTATTCAGATCTATTTTCTAGGAGCTATTATTCTAGAATTATATGCGGTAGATGGGAATATAAAAATATAATTTTCACTGTTTACCATCAGCAAAATGCACTTTAAAACAATGAAATGCCACTTTAAGTATACTTGGTAGAATCTAAAATCCTGATTGTACATGGAGCAACAAGAATTCTCATTCCTTGAATGTGGAACAAAAAAAATGCCTCAACTATACCTGAGTACATTTTGTGAGTTTCTTCTCAAACTAAACACATTTTTATCATAAAATCATAATCATCATAATAATCACTTCTTGGTATTTATTCTAATTGCTGGAAAAACTTTAGGCCCCACAAATATCCTGAACAATAGTGTTTATAGCAGCTTTATTAATAATTGCCCAAACTTGGAAGCTAGCGAGATACCCTTTGGCAAATGGACACAAAAAGTAAATTGTGATGCATCTTAATAGTTATTCAGAAACAAGGAAAAACATTCCAAGCCATAAAAAGACATGAAGAAATTTCACTGCATACTAACAAGGAACTCCTTGGCATTTACACAAATGTCTAGAACCATGGGCATAATAAGCCTACTAGCACAACAGTGTTCATCGCAGCATTGTTTACCATAGCTAAGACATAGAACTAACCCAGATGCCCCTCAGTAGATGAGTAGATCCGGAAGATGTGGCATTTATACACAATGGAATTCTATGCTGCCATCAGAAAGAATGTTACTGCCCATTCATAAGTGAATAGAAAGACTTGGGGACAATTACATTAAGTGAAGTAAGTCAGATCCAAAGGAACATAGGCTCAATGGTTTCCCTCAACTGTAATCATTAGTACATATCTAGGATTCTCCTAGCAGAGGATCACAATAGCTCAAAAGGCTATGTATATACGGTCATATAGGATGAGACTAAATGAAATAAACTCTAGGTTACGGAAACAAGACGTTTAGCTTTGTGATTGTTCTTAATATATTATGTGAAGTTATTTCTTTTCTCTTTTTCCCCTCATGGTAAATCTCATGTGGTTACTGTATTTGACTTTGTTACCTGGTTATTATATGTACATTTATTTGTTTATCTGAAATAGGAAAGGGAAGGGGAAAACAAGATGATGGGCAGAGGGTAAGAGGAAGGAAAGGGGGACAACATCATGTTTCGGAAGTAATACATCCACTATTGATGAATGTGACTGTAAACCTTGTATTCATTGTCCTAATAATAAAATGCAGTTAAATGTAAATAATTTAAAAAATAAACCAAGGCAGAAAGTGTTGCATACTACTGAATTCTAAAATATGAATCTGCTGTGCTCTAGTGGTTCAAGCCTAAAATCGTAGCTAATAAGCAGGCTGAGATCTAGTCTGGGCTGGCTGGAATGTCCACAGGACTGTTATCTTCAATTAATCACCAGAAAAATAGAAGTGGTGCTGTGATTCAAAATGGTAAAGTGCTGGCCTTTAACAAAAGAGCTCAGGGACAGTTACCAGGGCAGAAGTTCAAGCCACACAACAATTGACAACAAAAGCAATCAAAACTGTTACATGTGATAGCAGTTTGGTATTGCTAACAAGTACTGACAACAGAAAGTTCTGTAAGTCACTTGAGTTCTGATCTCCTGGTATCAACTTTTGTCAGGATATCTAAATATTTCTTTTCTGTGGTTATGAGTTTCTCAGACCTCCAATAGGCTAAAACTTTCTTTTCTTTCTGACTCTTACAGAGGCTTTTGTTAAATCCCAATCGTGTAAACATAACACACAAATGAAGTATTTTATTGTTGTCCCTTTTAGTTTCTAGGACAGGAATATCATTATACATAGTTAGACAAAGTGTCACTTTGAGAACGTAAAATATCATTTAATAAACACTCATTTTCCTTTTAATCATTTGCTTCTGGGAAATAGGCTTTCTAGTCCAGATTTCTAATCTTTGTTTCTTCTATTCAAATTATCATGTTCCATGAAAGGAATTATTTTATATTACAAGGACTTAGAATTCCAATCACCCAAAATTAAATTATTTGCTTCCATTAGTTTCATTTTGAGGAATCTTAGGAAAGACTCCAGAAGTGATGATTTAGGCTGTATTTCCACCCACCCCAGAATCTTTAAACACAAGCTACAGGGCAAAACCATTATCAGGAAATACATTTATTCTGGTGCCTATCCTTTCTAAGAATCATTTCCCCATGGCAAGAGATTATCACATACCCAAAATGGCTTTAAGAAAAGCTGATCAATCAAATTTCCCTCTACACTTATAGTTTGCACAAAATCAGTTCCCAGATTTCCAGATATGTTTCAGTTTTAGACTATCACTCTCCATTGAGTCATAGGAAATTCTCATGACTGAACTCTCTTGTTTTATATTTTGTTTCTGTCTATCCAAACAGTCTTCTCTAGGTTTCCTAAATTATTCTTGATTTTATCCCTGACATGATTAGAAATACTTTATGAAACTAACCAGGAAGTTTTGCTCTCATCAGATAGTTAATGAAATAGTAATTACCTTTCTAGATAATACTTGCTTTCCTTTTCTCTTTCTTTTCTTTTATTTTTTTTGTTATTTTTAAGTTGTTGAACAAAGGAATTAGCATTTAACAAAGCATTTTATGAATCCAATATATCTTGGTCACTGGTTACCCCTTTCAACATTTCACCCATCCCTCCCTTACCCAGCCTTTCCTTCACATACATTGATTTTTTTTTCTGTATTCTTCCCCTCTTCTCTTCATTTTTCCAGTCCTTTCTCCTTTCAGGTATCCTCTTCCTTGTGTTTTATTTTGCTGAATTCTGATTTTTCCATTCCAAGAAATTACACTATTTGTGTTCTCCCATTCATCTATCCTATTTCAGTTTTATGTTTCATCAAGATTTTTTTTCCTCCTGCAGTGAGCCTTTTTCACAGATAGTGACATAGATAGGAAGAGAAAACAGAGAGGCAGTTCATTTCCTTGTGAACCAAGCAGAATGCATTTCTTAGGTAAATGACTTTATGACTTGTTTTAAGGTGTTTTTAATTTACATATATTTTATTGTAATTAATAGAAGGGTTACATTATATTAACCAGATAGAAGGTGTATTACTTCACAAACATTGATACAATTTCTCATGTTTTGGTCCCTGTTTTTCTCCTCCATCCTCACCCTTCATCTTGCTTTCAGTTAAACATATATACAATATATTAGATAACAAGGTAAGATAGTTTAACAATATGAGATAACCAATGGATTGCAAAAGAGACGAGAAATAACAGTACATTAAGGACAACTCGCCAAGATACCAGTTCTAAAATTATAGTGGCAAGTTTGTAGATTTTTTGTTGTTCCTGCACTATTTTTCTCAAGCCTAGTGCTCTACCATTAGAGACATAACATCCTTTTTTTTGGCTTTTTGCTGGCTAATTGGAGATAATAGTATCTTGGGGTTTCTGGCCCACATTATCTTTATTTTTATTAAAGAATTTATTAACAGTGATTTTTACATCATATTTCAAATGAAGTGTTTAACAGAAAAGTATTCAAGTATTCAAGAAGGGAATGGGACACAGCAAAAGCAGTTCTGAGGGCAAACTTATCACCAGATTATTTTTGAATCACAACCTTCTATAATTTTAATTCCAAAAAGAAGTTGAGATTAAGACACTACCTTTATCAATTCATATTACTATCTGAAACCCCTCTATTCATTATCCCAACAATAAAATATAATAAAAATGAAAAAAACTTAAATAAACTTATCATATGGGAAGAGAGCTGGGGAAAAGAACACTATATATCTGAAAGGCAGAATTTCCAGATATTCTTTTTGGGCATTTCTAATGCAGGACAAAAGGTTAGTGTAGCTTTCTGATGCAAAATAATAATCTTAAATAAATGAATTTTCATTGATCCTATTCATGGTTGCAAGGAATTTTCCTTTCTTACACTGGAATTCACTGTCTTATAAGTAATGAGGAGACTTGGATCTACTTTACCTGCTGGCATTTCCATCTGGGTTTTAATTAAGATTCAAAGCATTAAATGAACCAAGTGTAGTGAGATTAAAACAGAAATGAGAAAAGATTAGGGCACCAAATCTCCAGAGAGTTCATAGGTCATAGGTTAGTATTGGAATGATAGATCAATATCTTATTTTTCCAAATCTAACAACTAAATATTGATACGTTTAAAAACTAGAGGTCATTGGGAAATCAAATCCTCTCCCAATCTTAGGAAGTAAAACTATCTAAATCTACTTGAGAAAAAATACTTGAGGGTTACTGTGTATGTCATCTCAGTCAATGTTATCATATATAAACAACTTTGTTCTTTTATTTTATTGAGTATTTTCAGAAGGAATAGTTTTATGAACCAAACGCTGGCCTACCGATTACAAAAGCTAAATGAGACTGAAAAAGAGGTATGAATGTTCTGTGACTGACTGATGCTTAGGGACAGAAATACACAGTGTGGTGCTATCACAGATGGTATGTCCTACAGGTGACTGAATACTCTGCCTGGACACTGTCAGTCTATGTTCCAATCGTGTCTTCTTTAAGACCTGCTGACCCTGATTATGGGTGAGTGAATGTGGGTTCTAATGGTCATGTCTGTGGGTGTGGACTCTGGGCTGCTGCAGCCTCCTGTGTACAGACCCAAAGAAGAAAAACAATCCACCTTTCCCACCTGCATATTTACTCTGGATGTCTGGATGGTGGTGATTGTGTGTGTACTTTAGGGCAAGAGCAAGTAGGGAAATTTCAGTGATCAAAAGATACTAGGGATATCTGTTAGGGCTTGAGAATAGAAGGAAGAGATTTTGGGCTTTACAAGAGAAAGAAGATATGAGATAGCAAGAGCATATCAAGATGAAAACAAAAAAACTCTTGATTTTACTTATTTCCTCACCTCCTGTCTTATTCAACCAACCCTGACCCTAGCAAGGCCAAGCCAAACCTTGCTGGTTCTAGGGCTATTTATATGTATATCATCACTTGCATGATTAACCATCAACCCCCCCCCCCCACACACACACACTGCCACATTCTGGTCTTCCATGGCTCGATATTCTTTTCATTATGAATCTCAACACATCTAGGACTCTCCTAGCAAAGGATTACAATAGCACAAAACCTAGATACATAAGGTCATAGAGGATGAGACTAAATAAAAGGATCAATAGGATATGGAAACAAGGGCCGGGAGTTGGGCCTAGTGGTTAAAGTGCTTGCCTAGCATGCATGAAGACCCTGCTTCGATTCCTCGGTACCACATACATAGAAAAAAAGCCGGAAGTGGTGCTGAAGCTCAAGTGGTAGAGCTCTAGCCTTGAGAAAGTCCAAAGACAGTGCTCAGGCCTTGAGCTCAAGCCCAGGACTGGCAAAAAAAAAAAAAAAGAAAGAAAGAAAGAAAAAAAAGGATATGGAAACAAGAACTTTATCTTGAGTGATTATTGTTCTTAATGTACTATGTTATTTCTCTTCTCCTTTGTTGTCCTTTGGTTACTCTCATATTGTTATTCTATCTGACCTTGTTACCTGGTATATTGCATATACGTTTATTTATTTATTTGAAAACAGAAAAGGAAGGGGGAAACAAGCTGATTAGGGGCGGGGGAGAATGTGAGACATTCCATCTTCTGGAAAGTAAATTCTTATGTTTACAAGTTGCTCAAGTTAAAACATTTTGTTATACTTGCCCAGATATAATAAGGGTCCAATGAGATATATTTTAATTTAATACATGTGGACACTTTTAACTTTTTGTTTATGTTATGGTAAAGAAGTTACAGCTCAACCTCTAATTTTCTCTATTTCTTCGTTCTCTCCGAAATTGTGTTAAATGAAAAGTAAAAAATGAAATGTACTAAATGTCAAAATGTTTCACAATTGAATTAGAACTGTTTTCATTTTAGGTATTTATATTTCTTACATTAGTATAATATTTTCCTATAATGTACACAGTAACATTTTCTGAAATTAATTTATGTTTTAAAGAAGGAAAAAATTAATAAAACTTTCCTGATTGTGCAATACATTCTGTGAAAAATGTATAATTTATGAAACATTACATATCACTAATTTGACTTAGTGAACACCTTAACTGACTCATTATATTTGTTTTACCACTATTTCACATTATTGCGTATACATAATGCAAGTATATTTCTATAGATTATAAACACTTTGCTTATTTTTTGTCTCTATTGGATCAAAAGTTTTATTTTACAAGTCAGTACCATATGCTATTTAGATAATGGAATTATATATTACTTAACATTTCACATATTGTTTTTACATATTTTATACTAGCCATGAATAGAATTCATTTCTCTGTCCCTTGCATGCAAGCATGCTGACAATTGCACAGGGTCAGGTTGTGGTCTGACAGTTGGCATGTACCTCACTTAGTGTACCCCAATTTATATATATATCTCTGGCTACTGCTAATGCCTGCACAGCTAAAGTTCACTTACTACCCTACTACAATGGCATAATTGCTATGCTCATATTTGAGCAGTTATTTTAGTCATCTAACGTGAAGAGTGAGCTTGTATTAAATGTTCTCACTGTGTTTTAAATAAGCATTACCTTCTCAAAATAATACTTACATATTGCATACTCGCAGCCCCAGCCTCTTGCAAGACTGACATTACGCAGTTAACATCAACAATCTTTCTCTTCAGTGCATTGCTGGTCATTAAGGATGTTTGTAAAAATCATAACATTGCCCTCTATGGAGCGTATTCTTGCTAGTGTGCTCATGATGATAAAAATGATGTACTGCATATCAGCCATGTACACGATAAGGTGCTGGATACCACTTCAAAACAGGAGTGCCTATATATTTCTATTGCTCTAGAAATTTCTCCCAAGATATTTTAATTCCATATACGTGACACATTTGACCAAATAAAGATGCATTAACATCTGTTTTTGAGCTATTGATTTGCCCAATATGATCACATAAGGAATTAACTACTAGGAAATTCAATCTTATTTTGAAGCTCACATTCTTGGTGCAAAAGATAATGAAAGGAAGGTCTTTATGAATTGTGGTTCTTTTTTTTAATCTTAAACAATCATTAGACTTTGAAGAATAATACATGTATTCCCTCTAATTGTGTCTATAATAAGTAAAATAGACATTCATGCTGTGTGTGTGTGTGTGTGTGTGTGTGTGTGTGTGTGTGTGTGTGGCATGTACTTGCCATACCTGAGGCTTGAACTTAGGGCATGAACACTGTCTCTGAGCATTTTTGTTCAAGGCTGGTGCTCTACCACTTGAGTCACAGCTCCACTTCTGGCTTTTTCTCTGGATAATTAAAGATAATAATTTCATAGACATTGCTGTCCAGGAAGAAATACCAAGTTGGTATCAGATCTCAGTCTCCTAATTAGGATCAAAATCATGGGCCTCAAGTCCTTGGTAATATTCAGGGTTTTTGAAAAAAGCAAAAGCCATCAATTAAAAACTACTTTAAAAGATAATTATGATATTACCAAGGGACAGCAAAAATGATGAAAGATATCTCATATTGTTACAGTATTTCACCTGGTTATCTGATATATTGTATATATGCATATTTGAAGTCGGATAGGGAAGGTAGGAAAACAAGATGAGAGGTGGGGGTGGGGGGCGGGAAATAGGGACCAAGACATGAGAAAGGGTATCACCTTCTATCTGGTAAATATAATGTAACCATTCTACTAATTAAAATAAAAATATGTAGAAAAAAGATAATTATGTATGCATGTGTTTAAACCTGCTTTTAAAGATAATTATGTATGTTTGTTTCTGTGTATGGGTGATTATGTATGCATGTGATGGCAACTTGATATATAATAACAAATTTGCATTATTTCCTCTCATTTTCCACTGCTCTATCTTGCTTGTAGACACAGCTATGAATCATATAGTCATAGATTCAAGAAGGTCCTGGTTACATGAATATGGAAACTAAGAATAGGAGAGGTAAGGTGACATTATGTTTCCTAGAAGAGTATTTCAGCTCTGATCATTACAGTGTTTTTATTTTCTCTTTCTTTCTATGTTGCAGGAAAAAAATTAGGATTGGAAATGTCATGTATTTTCAAACAAAACAGCATAAACACAGAACAGTTTTATAGGAGCTGCATTCACTCTTCACAAATCTACAGCTTCTAATTTACAGAAGTATTGGAGTCTTGTCACATTTGCTGAATTTCAACTAAGTAACTCTTACCCTGACTGTACATGTGTGCAGATCTTGGTCCATATGTGTCATTGTGGACACGGCAAATGGTTATGCTTCTAACCTGATTGCATCCCTGGATGTCCAAGTAATTAGGGATAGGATATAGCTAAACACCTCTGAAAGTTCACAGTTTGGTAGTGCAATCAAATGCAGGATAACTTAGTATTCATGTGGAGGAATTTATATTAGATTATAATGTGTTTAGAGACTTCTGGCATCTGAAGCAGCACTTGATAGTAGTTTATGACACTGCGAGGAGTTGATTTGGTAAATGTGAGAAGAGTTGTTACATGTAATACTCTCATGCTGAACCAACTGGAGAAGGAAATAAATTACATAAGAGGAGGAATGTGACTCATACTCTTCAGTGGGCACACATAGTTTGATGTCTGGGGAGAACTACATGGAGCTCTATATTGGTGAGGTGTGAAGTCCAGTTTACTAAGGAGCAGGGATATAAAATCAAAGCACAAGGCAAGACAAGGGTGGAACTCAGCAGTGGAGTTTTTGTATGAAGCTTTGGGTTTGCCTTTAGTACAATAAACAAAGCATCACAACAAAAGGAAACTAAACAAAGAATTGACAAGATGAAGAGATAATATATAGATACCAATAACATTTCTATTTTATCTAAGTATTGTCTGAATATTGATTGCTATTCATCTAACAGAAAACTAACATCCAGAATATATAAAAACTCAAAAAGTTAAACATCTAACTTCCAAAAAATCCAATCAGAAATGAAAAAATACATATGTCAAATAGATACATGAATGTATATCTACATATTACATTCATGTATGTACACAAAATATACATGTATCTATCTATGCATTCATATATATATGTATGTACATATATGTATGTAACATAATGTTAAACACTTTATTTGCCAGTCCTGGGGCTTGAACTCAGGGCATGGGCACTGTCCTTGAGCTTTCTCAATGCTAGCACTCTTCCACTAGAGCGACTGCAACACTTCTGGCCTTTTTTGTGTACGTGGTACCTAGGAATGGAACCCAGGGCTTCTTGCATGCTAGGCAAGCTTTCTACCACTAACCCATGCTCGTGGCCCCAATGTTTAGCACTTTTAACCATCAAGAAAATTCCAGTGAGTATAGCAATTAATAACGAACAAAAAATAAAAACTTCTGTATGGATGCAGAAAGAGAAGTCATTTTTGAATGTAAATTAGCCCTAAAACTATGGAAATTTGTTTATATATTACACACAAGCCTAAACCAATAAAACTACTATATGATACAGCTATACAACTTTCTGAAAAGTAGTTAATTCAATCAAAACCAATATGCAACAAATCAAAACCAGTATAAAAGGAGATGCATTAATTTGCATACTTGGTAGTCTTCACAGTGTGTATTCACACACACACACACACACACACACACACACACACACATATTCTCTAGATTTCACCCATAGGAAAATGGATACAATTGGAGATCAACATTTAAGAAAAATAAACAAGACTTAGAAAAAAGAAGACATTTTTCTTCTCTTACATTTGGAAACTTCTAAAAGAATGCAGAAATCAAACAGACCTCAGAGAAGAGAAAGGAGGATAGTAATATGTAAGTATGCCTCCTCTCCTTTCTTTTCCTTCCTCCTTTCCTATTGCCCTTTGCCCTTCCTTCCTTCCTTCCTTCCTTCCTTCCTTCCTTCCTTCCTTCCTTCCTTCCTTCCTTTCTTCCTTCCTTCCATTTTGTTGCCCTTCAATGTTTGGGGTTGAATCAAGGACTTAGGGCCTTGAATATTCTAAGCATGAATCAGTAGCTTCATCTCCAGGTCAGAATTAAGTATTTCAGAATTATTAAAATGAGAAACATGTTCCTTTTATAAATGAGAAGGATAAAAAAGCCATAAGAAGAAATGAAATACATTAAAAGTCATGTCACAGTTCTATTTCTTGAGTTTATGATCTCATAACTTTTTTAAATTTTACAATAAATCAAAGGTAGTGTATTTTATTTCCAAACTATAATAGTCTTTTCTTTTAGGCTTGAATCAAACTCAGTTTATATTTTGAAATTTCTAATAGGAGTGAATGTTTTTTTAAGAGTTACCACAAACATTTGAAATATACTTAAAGTAAATCTTATAATTTACAGAACTTATGAGAATTTTGTTTGAGGATATTAAGATCGTTCTTTATGAAAGATCTTCCAAATAAAATTATGAATTCGCATTCCATGCATTTAGGGGAGTCTATGGACAAGGGCATTATGTTCATTGACAGTATTATATCACTTTAGCAATAAACATTTTAGCCATTTAAAAAATATTATACATTTTATACACAATGGAATTCTGTGCTGCTGTCAGAAAGAACAACATCGTCCCATTTGCAAGGAAATGGAAAGACTTAGAAAAAATCATATTAAGTGAAGTAAGCCAGTCTCAAAGAAACATAGGCCCAATAGTCTCCCTCATTTGTCATAATCAGTAGAAACCTTGGACTCTCCTAGCAGAGATTTACAATAGAACCAAATCTAGAGACATTAGGCCAAATAGTACGACACTAAATGTAAGGAAATCCAGGATAAGGAAACAAAAACCATATAATGAGTGACTGTTGTCCTTAATGTACTATGTTATCTCTCATCTCTCTTGTTATCCCTTGGTTATCTCATATTCACTTTATTATCTGATATATTGGATATATGCGTATTTGGTTATTTGAAATTAGATAGGGAAGGGGGAAAACAAGATGAAGGGTGGGGTGGGGGGGAGGGAAATGGGGACTAAGTCATGAGAAAGGGTATCAGTGTATGTGAAATAATACACCTTTTTCTGGCGAATATAATGTAACCCTTCTATTAATTATAATAAAAAATATATGAAAAAATATTATACATAAAGCAGTCAACTTTGGCCCAAAAGGTGATTATAACTATGTTGAGTACCATTTGTGTGTATACATATATATGTGAATTATACATATATGAATTTGTATATGTGTATATGTGTATGTATATATACATAAATATTTGTATTTATATATGTGTGTACATATTTACCTACATATAATGTACATAAGATAGAGTAGCACTGAATTTATTTTGTTTTGAAATAATTATTCTGAATTGAGCATATTTATCTTCTTTAGTATATTTCCAATTTGTGGAAGCTATTCACTCTCTCCCTCCTACCCCTTTCACTCACACAGACACAGACACACACACACACACATTGTTATAGTTTGGATGTATGATATGCTTCCCAAAATGTTTATGTACTGAAAGCATGTTTCCTTGGCTATGGTAATTTTTTTGAGGTTCTGGAACTTCTAGAAAGAGAAACTATCTGGTCACTGATGTCATGAATCCTTCAGGTCTGGCAATATGTGGTCTCAAGCAGCTATAGAGATCTTTAATGTGCTTTCTGTCCATGATATGAGTTGCTATGTCATTTTGTGTCTATCACAAAAACATTGGGAACTGAGTCAAAATATATAATTACTCCCTTTGTAAATATGTAATTGCTCCCTTTGACTTGTTCTTTTGAGCATTTCAATCATAGTTACTGAATAATGCTAATGAACACAGAAAGTTAGAACCATATAAATGAAATTATTGCGATGACAAGCTGACAATAATATGGTTGGAAAAGTTTGCAGAAGTAGGCTACAGTAAGCCCAGGAGTCTGTAAAACAGAGCTTAATAGAAATTGTGTTGAGATCTCAGGAAGAACTGGTGCTAGTTAGACTGCAGTTGAGGTTTCCAGTGGGAACAAGGTCTGTACTGGGGATTGAACTATAGTTATTTTGTGTTACATCTTAGCAATGAATCCATCTACATTTTTCCTGTGAACAGAGATTTGGAAGAAAGCTGTGTTCATATCTGATGGACTAATTAATTTGTGGAAGGAAATTTAAAAGTGACATAACATTTACACTTTGGCACAGTTATTAAAAATCTCTATCTAGAGAAGGATCAAAAATCATGGAATGAATTGAAAACAATTTTGCCAGATAAACAAGCCAATGACGCTGAAGATATTACTGACAGTAAAAATAAGCCTATTTTTTTTGCATAGGAACAACAGTGATGATACCTTAAGGGTCTCTCAGGAATGGACCAGACTCTAACCATGGCAGATTCAAGGATATGAAATAGCAAACCCAGTCAAAGGACTTTGTCATTTAAAAGTGCTTACTTTGTTTCTAAAGCACCTTGCTCATATAGGAATCATATAGGGAGTTATTTCACCAGGATTAGACACTCTGTTCAGGTATCCAGGTTTATTGGTGGACACACTTATGGCTGGCTGAGTGGAACTAACCACTCCAGCTGGCATCTGTGCCTGTCATCATTCTTATGATGTTCACTGTTCAGGCATCAGAGTGGTAGGGTTATGAGGTCGTGGATGCTTCTATCTGGATTCCAAAAGAAAGCCTGTGGAGATAGACAATGCTAAGCAAGATCAGGATTCCCTCAGCAACAGCTTTGTTGGTGATGCCTGAAACTCTGAGAGTGAAGTGGATGCTGATGAACAGAAACTATCTGCTAAAGACAGTTCTAGGCATAGAAGCCATGCAAGCTACAACGGACAAGATATTAGGGATCAAGTTGCTCCATGACTTGGAGCTCAGATTACATGCTCGGGTTACTAGGGCGTGAAGCTACAGGATGTCTCTTCTCCAAGATTTTAGTCTTGCTTTACCCCGATTCCTCATGTCTAATGTTCTCATTTTCAGGAGTGGAAATATACATGCTGTGGCATTGTATAGTGTAATTTCATTTTTGTTTTGTTTGTTCTTGGTTTGTTTTTCAGGATCTCCCAACACAGAGATTGCCTTGAATCCTACGGAAAAATTTGAACTTTAAATATGTTCAGACTTGTGAGGAGGAATTTAGGAATTGGACAAATTGTATTTTGTACTATGAGATAGACACGAGCCATTTGGGAGCTAGAGTTCAGGAGTTGGTTTGGATCTGATAAGTCCTTGGCCAACCCAAGGACTTACCTATCAGAGGTTTATTTCTTAGCAGATGGGAAAGTTTTGGGAGATTCTGTCTGGAAACTTCAGGAGCTGGATCCCAGCTTGAGGAAGTAGGTCACTAAGGAAATGCTTTTTAGGCTGTGAGTTATCTCAGGTTGTGAGGATCTCCCTGCTTCCTATCTACCATAAGATGAAAAACACATTCTACTACTGGGATGTTCTGTCTACACACATTAGCAAATGCAATCATGAACTGAACTCTTTGAAACCTGAGCTAAAATGAACCTCTCATCCTTGAAAGTGTTATCAGTTATTATTTCTTTTTATTTTTTTTCTTTATATATTTATTTATTTTGGTCATGAAGCTGGAACTGGGGGCCTGAGTGCTGCCTCTGAGCTTTTTTTTAGCACAAGATTAGTGCTTTACCACTTTGAGCCAAAGTGTCACTGGTGGTTAATTGGAAATAAGAGTCTCAGGGATTTACTGCACTGGCTGGCTCAGAACTGCTATGTTCACGTCTCAGTCTATTGAGTACCTAGGATTACAGGCATGAGCAACTGAGGAACAGTGTCAGATATTTCACACACACACACACACACACACACACACACACACAAACACCCCTCATCAATTCCATAAAACATTATTTGCCAGTGACTACATTGGTACCGTAGGGGATATATATTTTCTTTTTATTTTAGTCTATTTGTATGTGTTTCTTTCTGTTTGCTTTCTCTTTAAGAAGATTTTGGGTGTTATTTTTTGTTGTTGTTATTGTTTTGTTTTGTTTTTATACGGTTCTAATCACACATAGCAGAAAGCAAGAAAACATAGCTTTATTCTCTTTGCAATATCAAATATTCAAAGACATTTGATTTTATCAGTCATTAATTAGTAATTGAGTAGAAATACTTGTGCTCAAATAGAAAGAGAACGTCTTAGACAATAATCAGGTGGCCAAACTGACTGAGAAAAATTGTACTATGAAGCATACTTAATTTTGGATATATGAGGAAGTATAACTAATGTAGAGATAACTGATATTACTAATTTGTAATGGAAGAAAAATTAGAAACTCAAACATAAACAGCTTTAAACCTTGAAGTATATTTGTATATTAAAGCAAGTTAAGCAATAGATACTTCTTTCCAGTTCTTGAATGCCAGAATTTGAATGGTTATTCACAATAATTAAATTACGTCAAAAGTGAATGAATGATGTCAATAAGTATTTATATTTTATCTACTTTACTTATTTAGCATTTCACATATTTGATTTCATATGAATTCTGATTCTCCTTATACCCATTAAGTAACTGTTAGGTAATATGTAGGACACTTAGGCATGCTGTTTTGGTCATGGCAGAGAAGAAAAATGTATCTTCCAGGGATGGATTTGCACTCCTTAATCCTTGCTGCCATCCTGAATTTCATGGAAGAATATCAAGCACAAAAGTGATACATTGTGACATTTCCATTAAATATATTAACCATTGTGTGGTTTGCTTTATATAAGTTCCAGTATAAGAATATTTTTAACCTAGACAAGCAACTATCTCTAAAACAACTGTAACTTCATAGTAAGATATTAAGTCTTGAAAAATAAAAAAATATAAAACTGAATCAGTGTGAATTTTTCATAAACCATACAAGAACAGTAATACTGCATTCCTTTCCTTGCATTGTTTCTTTTTAACAAAATTACTTACATTCAACATGATTTTGTTGCTAGTGGTTAACTCATTGAAGAATTACTTGCTTATTAGAAACCAATTTTCTATTATAAATCTTTCAGACAACAGTTTTATTAACATTTTATTTTGTGAGAATAAAAGACCATGTTTTTGTCAATTTTCCAAGTTTACTTAAAATAAGAGAGGTAGGATAAAATCAGGAGAGCAATATAAGCAGTAACTATTCATTTAATCCGTGATAAATTCTCTTATGTTAAATCCAAATAACTATTATCTTATTTGAGGCAAATATGCTTTTAGTTATATTCTGAGAAAGTGAAGGAAGCTAGGTTCATTGTTGGAAGTTGAAGACAATGCTATGAGAATTACAAATTATACAGGGACCTTATTATAAACCAGAGAGGAAGTAGTATGTCATCACAATCTTTTTGCTTTCTTTGCTATTTTAATACCCTATTTGTATCAATTTGTCCAAAAAGAATTTGGTGAGCAATATCTATGTGCTTGGTATATTGCCTTTAAAAGACATACACACAGGAAAAAAAGAGAGGAGTATTAAAATAAAATTAGATGCAACTCGCTTTTACATGGAGTAAAAACCTAAACAAGGGGTAGGTGTGTGTGTGTGTGTGTGTGTGTGTGTGTGTGTGTGTGTGTGTGTGTGTGTGTGTCTTGTAAGGGCAGAACAAATATATGGGAGAACAAGAAAAACAAAACAACTGGCAGAGAATACACATTTCTGGCATATCTAATATCCTCAGATTCAGGGGTTGCCATCCAAGGAATGGCCATATTCTCACGAAACACCAGGCCTCCTAAGTACAAATAGTCGAAAATGATTTGATTGAAATTGAAATGTTCATATTTCCCAACAGGACTTAAAAAATCTTAAAAATTAGCTCTGGAGTCTGAAGTAATGGACTTTTAAGATAGGAGATTTTTGGTTATGTCTGAAAATATTGAGGAAAAATTAGCATATGGTGAAAGAAAGGAAGAGAACTTAACTATAACTCCAGATATGAGACTAGGAGATTCTAGTCTAGATATCAGTTCACTGGAGGATGACAGCAGCTGCATGGCTTGGGATGGCCATTCTCTCATGTAATTTATGTGAGGCTAAAATAAATACTACTCTACATTAAAAATATTAAGGGAAAAAGGCTTAATTCCATTATAAGACCTGGCTAAAATCAAATTATATCCTCTAACAAAAGAGCAGTCAATCATAATCTATGAGAATTAGGGGTCTCCCCAGGTAATAAGCCCTCAATTCTCAGAGTCAACCCAAATGTAAATCAACTAGCCATCATTTTGAATCTAATATATCTTCATTTGCATAAAAATGTACCTAGCCAATGCATAGTCTATCTAAATCACAATTCCAAATTATGCTATTAATTCACAAATGACTTCTAAATTCTGGTCTGTCAAATGAATTAAGACCATGCCAGTGATAGCCTCCACTGTATATCGTAATAGACAGAGATGGGGAGTCAGGACCAGACATTTTAGGTGTCACTATTTGGGAAATTTGATTTTTGAGAAAAGGATATTGATGTATGATGAATACTACAAGCTAGTCTCAAATCTACTCTTTCTGTATCAACTTCCTGAGTGAAGATAGCCACCACTCCTAGTTCTTCCTCCTATGTTTTATGAGTGAATGTTTTCTAAATTCATTGACATCCGGTGCATCTAATTCTTCTGTTACATGCCAGTCTCAGGCACAGTGCATAGTCTCTTGCTTTGCACTGGGAGAGCTCTTGGCAAGCCTCTAATCATCTCTACACTATGAAATCTGGAATTCTGGCCTGCACTGCCACCACCTTCCTTTCCCTTCCTTATTGGTTAACAAGATTAAGTGAAACAAGTTCTCACTATGTTGTCTGGACTGGCTAAAGCTCATCATTGTCCTGTCTCTACCATCACAGTGCTGAGATGACACATGTACATCACATGTTCAAGCTTGTCAACAGCGTTTTGTACAATAGAACTCATTTAATTTTATTTTGCAAGACATTACTGCCTTCTGATGGAATATAACTTCATTGGCTATTCCGTCTCCTTTCAAATGATTGTTGACTTGAACACATGCTTTATATGTTGAAATTGAGCACAGCTTCATATTTGTCAAAAGATAGAAATGCTGTTTGCTACTCATAGCAATATAACAGCTAGCTTAGCATTGCTGTTTCTGTTCCTCTGATGAGGAGATATGTTGAGGCGGGCTGTTGTCTATACGTACAGGGGGATGTGTTACAGGAAACACTTAGGTCAGAAAAGCCTGATTTTTTTGGTAAGTCCTGGGGCTTGAATTTATGGCCTGGCATTGCCCTTGGGCCCTTTTTCCTCAAGGCTAGCACCCTGCCACTTGAGCCACAACATCAATTCCAGTTTTTCCTCAGTATGTGGTACTGAGGAATGAAACCCAAGGCTTTGATCTGCATGCTAGGCAAGCACTCTACTGCTAGGCTATGCTCCCTTGTCCCAAGCCTGATCTTTATACCAGAGGCTCTCCTAATTCCACTCACTCTCCCACCCAAACGATCATTATCTTTATTGACCTAATTCTTAGCAAATATCCACCATTGGGTGATTTTGCTATGTGGAAAGGAAGAAAATCTTTTCAGAGAGACATTTCTGTTTGAATGTACAGGAATCTAGGCACATACCTTGGGTAGTAAGATGGGTATTTTCCTGAATAAACATCCTTGAGAGCACCATTTTGCACAAATGAATTGCTAATGCACACATGCACACACACACACACACACACACACACACACACACACACACACATATACGAGATATAAGTAACAAGCTACTTAACTCCCAGTACAGCCTTACTTCTTCCATGATCTGTTAATGTATTTCCTAGAATGACATTGCCAAAACAATATTGTTTTGATAAATTAGGACATAGATTTCTGATTTTATCTCAGAATATGCTACATAACATCCATATCCTCTTATGGATTACTTTGTTTTAAAGTATCTTCAATACTTTCTTATCTATGGTGGATATTCAAATGCTAGAAATCATCACTGGACTTTGTTGTATGGCATTTGGAAAGTATAAGATTCTGACCTCCTCTTGAGTTTAGTAACATCAAGTAGTGAAATTTCTTGGTTAATTTGTCCATTTGAAGACACTAATGAACTTTTCCCAAAGTTTATTAATTTTTGGAGCTCAATTCACAGGGTGTTTATATTTAAGTATGTCAAGATCCATCTGATTTGGAAGAATGAGTAATGTCAACAGCAGAGGGGACACAAATACAACACATTGACATGACAAGTTGTCTCAATTGGTGACTGCTCCACACTTACCCAGGTGTGCTACTCATGAAGATATTGTTCTTAAGGTCCATAACTATGTGTTAATATTTCCTTTTTTTCATATATTTTTTATTGTAATTAATAGAAGGGTTACATATTTGCCAGATAGATGGTGCATTAATTCTCATACATTGATACTCTTTCACATGTTTGGTCCCCATTTCCCACCCCCCCAACCCCCACCCCCATCTTGTTTTCCCCCATTCCTTATCCAATTTCAAATAACCAAATACAAATATATCCGATATATCAGGTAACAAAGTGAGATACTATAACAATATGAGATAACCAAGGGACAGCAAAAGAGATGAGAGATACCATAGTGCCTTAAGAACAACAATCATTAATTATATGGCTTATGTTTCTATATCCCAGAGATCCTTTCATTTAGCGTCCTACTATATGGCCTTTTGTATCAAGGTTTTGCTCTATTGCAAATTTCTGCTAGGAGAGCCCAAGGTTTCTACTGATTATGACAAATGAGGGAAACCATTGAGCCTAAGTTTCTTTGGTCTGGCTTACTTCACTTAATATGATCTTTTCTAAGTCTTTCCATTTCCTAACAAATGGGGCAATGTCATTCTTTCTGACAGCAGCATAGAATTCCATTGTGGACAAGTACCACACCTTGTTGATCCATTCATCAACTGAGGGACATCTAGGTTGGTTCCATATCTTTCCTATGGTAAATAGTGCTGCAATGAATATTGTTGTGCTGATGGATTTAGTATGTCTTTGTTTCTGGATGATTGGGTAAATGCCAAGTAGTGGAATTGCTGGGTCATAGAGGAGCTCTATGTTTAGTCTTTTGAGGAACTGCCATACTGCTTTCTATAGTGGTTGAACGAGTTTGCACTCCCACCAGCAGTGTAGTAGTGATCCCTCCTGGCCACATCCCCTCCAGCATCCGTTGTTATTAGTTTTCTTGATTCTGGCTATTCTAACTGGAGTGAGGTGCAATCTTAGTGTTGTTTTGATTTGCATTTCTTTTATGACCAGAGATGTTGAGCATTTCTTCATGTGTCTATAGGCCATTTTTGCTTCTTCTTCAGAGAAGACTCTCTTTAAGTCTTTGGCGCATCTTTTAATTGGATGGTTGTTACTTTGGAGATTAGTTTTGGAGTGATTCAATTTTTTGAGCTGTTGATATATTTTAGATATGAGGCCTTTGTCTGTTGTATGGTTGGTGAAGATCTCCCACTCTGTAGGCTTCCTAATTAGTTTACTAGCTATGTCCTTTGCCATACAAAAGCTCTGCAGTTTAATGCAGTCCCACTTATCCAGCCTTTCTCTGATTTGTTGTGATTCTTGGTCCTTATTAAGAAAGTTTATACCTCTGCCAAGGAGTCCTAGTGTATCTCCTATTCCTTCCTGTAAAGTTTTCAGTGTGTCATCTTTTACCTCCAGGTCTTTGATCCATTTGGAGTTAATTCTAGTACAGGGTGACAAAGAAGGATTCAACTTTAGTTTTCTGCAGATGCTTAACCAGTTCTGCCAGCACCACTTGTTGAAGAGGCTATCTTTCTTCCATTTTATTTTTTTGGCTCCTTTGTCAAAGATTAGGTGGCCATAGGTCAGTGGTTTAATATCTGGGTCTTCAGTTCTATTCCATTGGTCTTCAGGCCTGTTCTTGTGCCAGTACCAAGCTGTTTTGATAATTACTTTGGAAGGGTAGCAGGGTAAAAAATTAACCCTCAAAAATCACTGCCTTCCTGTATGCCAATAGTGAGAGTAATGAGGCAACAATCAGGAAAGCAACTCCTTTCACGATAGCCTCAAAAAAATAAAGTACCTAGGAATTAGCTTAACTAAGAATGTAAAGGACCTTTTTGATGAAAACTTTAAAACCTTGAAAAAGGAAATTAAAGCAGAACTGAGGAAATGGAAAAATCTCCCATGCTCCTGGATTGGAAGAATCAACATCGTGAAAATGACAATCTTGCCAAGGGTTATCTACAAATTCAACGCAATACCCATCAATATCCCAATGCCATTCTTTAAAGAAATAGAAGAGGCAATCCAAAATTTCATATGGAATAATGAAAGACCCCGTATAGCAAAAACACTTCTTAGTAGAAAGAACAGCGCAGGAGGAATTTCAATGTGTTAGTATTTTCTAAACTCTTTCCTAGCTTGACATTAGATTGCTAATTTTTTTTTTCTTTGACAGTCATGGGGCTTGAACTCTGGGCCTGGGCAATGTCCCCTGAGCTCTTCAGCTGAAGGTTACTGACCTACCCCTTGAGCTGCAGCACCACTTCCCATTTTCTAGTGGTTAATTGGAGGAAAGGGCCTCATGGATTTTAGTGCCTAAACTGGCTTTCAACTGCAATCCTTAGATCTTAGCCCCCTGAATCGCTAGGATTACAGGCTTGAGCCACCGGGCCCAACAACTGCTAAAAATTTTGTTTGTAGGTTTTATATGTAATACAATGTTTAAAGACTCTATAGTGTTTTCATATTATCTCAGCTTCTCAACTACTTATTCTACATATTTGAAAACAATATATACAGCTGTGCATATACATACATAAATAATATATTCATATATACATTTTTCCTTTGTAAAGATTCTATCATAATCCAAATCTGAAAGGAATGTCATCTTGCATATTCTTCTAAGATGTTTTTTATAGTTCTATGATCCATTTTCTAAACAAGTTTAAGTCAAATGACTCATTACATTAAAAATCAATTTCTCTATCTGTAGAGAAAATGGAACTCAAAACAACACAGAGATTTCTTCTCACTCCAGGTAGATTGGTTTCTATTATAAAAATATAAAACAGAAATACTGGTAAGGATAGAGGTAAAAGGGAATTCTAATATACTGTTGGTGGAAATGTAAGCCTACTGGAGAACAGTATGGAGGTTCTTCACAATAGCAAACATTGTATTGCTCTATGACCCATCGATTCCACTTTTGGGCATAGGTTATATGAAATAGAACACAAAAAGGTTACAGTAAAGCCTCTAGTACTGTCTTGTTCATTGAAGCGCTATTCACCATAGCCAAGATAGGGAATCAGCCAAGATACCCCTCAATGAATGAATGGATTAAGAAGTTGTGGTATATATATATATATATATATATATATATATATATATATATATATATATATATACCATGGGAGTTTACTTAATCTATTAGATCTGAATGACTTTGTACCATTTGTTTAAAAAAATGGAAAACTTGGACATTTTTATAGTGAGTAATCCAGATCTACAGAAATAAAAATTATTTTGGATAATGTAATAACACTATGTTTAATGTTTTAAAGAAATCCCCTACTATTATTTGACATTCCACCACCAATATATAATAGATTGCATCTTTCCGTGTAAACAATCACCTGTAATTTTCTGTTGTGGTTTATTTTTAATAGTAGCCATCATAATAAATGTCTTGCTATTCATGTTGGCTGATATCAAGAAATACGGCACACTGCAAGTTTTCAGTAAGAAAAATACATTTTCATACTGTTCTGAAAGCTTGTTAATGTATTTTCTGGCAAATTCTCTATTTTTGACTTATAGAAGACTAACAGTGCACTGTTTTCTCTTTGGTCAGTAGAGATGGAAATCCAAATTTCTCCTAATTCCTTTTCTTATAAGGACATAATCTTATAGATTTGTAACTCTAATCTTTTGGGTTAACTTTGCCTGTGGTATATTATAATGATCAGATACGTTCACATTAAGACAAAGGTTACAAAACCACTGGGTTGTAGAATTAAGTCCATAGAATACGTAAAAGAAAATTTCATGTTGGTATAACTTGTGTTTATCTAATAAATAATATTAAGCATTTTTATCAATGACTTATTAACTATTCTATACCTTTGGAGAAATGACTGTTCAGATTTTTCACAAGTATTGAAGTGTAGTGTTGGTATTTGGTTATTTTTTTCTTAGTCTTTATTTTGGTTATTACTGTTCTGTTAGGTATATGCTTAATAAATATATTATTCTATCTAAAGGGTCATTTGATGTACACTTCTCATTTTAGTTGTTTAATTTGGCAAAACAAATATATACAAATATTTTGGAATATGCATTCCTGAAAAATAGTCTGCATTCAAAATATGTGAAGATCTTTTATAAGTCCACTATGAAAACACAACTTTTTAATGAATGAAACAGTTCTTGTAAATACAATTCTAAGAGGAATTCAATCAGATGTTAAAATAATTTGGTTAAATATGACAGACTCTCTAATAGCTTGGCCAAGTTACAGAATAACTAATCATATATATATTGCTGCACTTAGTAAGTACTTACATAAGATATATAAAAACTTGTGTCAACAAAAGAATATTTGGACAATTTTATCCATATTAGCCTTATTAAAACATATGAAGCCATAAGAGTCCAGATTTCTATCTATTTTTTAATTTTTTAATTGTGATTAATAGAAGGGTTACATTATATTCACCAAATATTAATAATGATTGAGATTTCAATAAACAAACAACATAAAAGAATGCATGGCATTTAAAAAATTATTGATATTTGCATTCCAAAAAATCAAAAGTGTTGCCAGGTACTAGGGGCTCATGCTTATATTCCTAGCTGCTCTTTAGGCTGATATCTGAGGACTTAGGTTCAAGGTCAGCCTCTGTGAGATTTTATCTCCAAATAATCATCAAAAAGCCAGAAGTAAAATTTTGAATTGTGCTTCTTATTGTTCAGAAATTTAGAATTCAGTGTTTGCTCATCATTAAAGGTGGACATAATTTAATTTACACTAGAAAAAAGTGAGGATATGAATATATATTACTACATGTATATTACAAATACATATATATTCATATAATACAGTTTGTGATCTTAATGCCTAATGACTGGTTACTGCACTAGAGCTAAGCCTCTTAATTCAAGCACCAGAATTTGATTATTTTGAAATCCTTAACATTTGGTTTGATAAAATTTCATTACTATGCCTCATTCCTATGACGCTGCAGCTTAGAGTAAATTGATTCTATTGACTTAAAATCAAGGTATATTTAGTTAAAATTGAATAATAAAGAGGTTTTAGCCATTATAGATTATATAATATAAATATATACACTTGTAAAGTCATCTGTAAAGTCACTTACTATTAATAAAGGTGACTGTTGTGAGGATTAGGTTCTATAGAGGAATCCGGTGATCTAATGGTAAGTTCACTATTACTGTGCTCCAAATTAAAAACTTTATGATTTCATTCATTACTTAGAACCAGGCTACAGCATACAAATGAACACTCAAATCTCAGTCCTTTCATTCTCCTGTTGTTACTGTGCATATATCGATCTTCATCCATTACTATATATATAGAAATATTATATATATATTGAACATGACTAGTTTTTAAATGTGTTTGAAGTCATGAAAAAACAAGCGTGCCAAATGGCTGCCAAATTGTTTATAGAATCAAATTCTCATAGCTAAATCAAATTAGAAGTTATTAGTGATCCCCCAGTAAAGACAGTTATTTCTAACGTTATTTGGGTCAGTAAAGAAACACAAAGTTTGTGATCAATTTTAAGAACATATTTTGCAGTGGGAGAGTGATAAAGATCACCTTAACTTACTCTTTGGGATGATAAGTCACTTCATATTAAATATTTAAACACAAGCAATAGTACACATATTGGTGAAATAAACTTTTAAACCTATACACCAGTATTTTTAGACAGTAGGTTTCTCAAATTAGTAACAGTCAAGCAGCTGGCATGTGGCATATATACAGACGGAACACAGCAGCCTATCACCAGCTGTGGATGTCAGACACTTAAACAAGTCTGACACTTGTGAGACAGATGGTGGGAAGACTATTATAAGTATATATTCTGAATTTCAAGTTTTCATAATACTGTCGATTGAAACAGCTATTATATCTTGCTTGTCATTCTACTTGACTTGTACATACACTGTGATATTTGTGTGTGTGTGTGTGTGTGTTCTTTCTAAATTTGTGGCCAATGTTCAGGCAGTTTAAAAATCTACCTACTCAAAACTTAAGTTACCTTAGCAAATTTTGTCCATCTTGACATAGTCACTTTCAACTTGCTTAGGCTTTTACAGTGTCTATTAACTCACAGATTTTATTCTACATCTAAAATATGAGAACTACAATGTATGAGAGAGTTTGAGTTTTGTGATGGGAAACTTAAATTCTATCACTAAGTAGGTGCTGGCACTACTTAGATGCAGAAATAAAAGCACATTTTGTATATTCTCAACACTTTGTCTAATTTATTTTTTGGAAACATGAGGAGACAGTTGGGTGGGATATAATGAAGTTAGCAATATTTACCAATATGCATTGCATATATAAATTGACATGTTGACTCGAAATTCCTTTGTACAAATAATGATGAAACAAAATGATAAAAAATTAAAGGTATAATAACATCTATTTTATGCTTGTGGTTATCATAGCAGCATTAATTTTAAAATTAAACTAAATTTTACCTAAAGCTACCTCTACTTTGACAAGATGTGGTATTTGTCCACAATGGAATTCTATGCTGCTGTCAGAAAGAATGACATCGCCCCATTTGTAAGGAAATGGAAAGACTTAGGAAAAATTATATTAAGTGAAGTAAGCCAGACTCAAAGGAACTTAGGCTCAATGGTTTCTCTCATTTGTCATAATCAGTAGAAACCTTGGGATCTCCTAGCAAAGATTTGCAATAGAACAAAACCTTGATACATAAGGCCATATAGTAAGACCCTAAATGAAAGGACCTTTAGGATATAGAAACAAAAACCATATAATGAACGAATGTTATCCTTAATGTACTATGTTATCTCTCATCTCTTTTGCTGTCCCTTGGTTATCTCACATTGTTACAGTATCTCACTTTGTTACCTGATATATTGGATATATTTGTATTTGGTTATTTGAAATTGGATAGGGAAGGGGGGAAAACAAGATGAGGGCTGGAGGTGGGTGGGAGGGTAATGGGCATCAAGACATGTGAAAGGGTATCAATGTATGTGAATTAACTCACCTTCTATCTGGCAAATATAATGAAACACTTCTATTAATTAAAATAAAAATATATGAAAAAAAGAAAAGAGAAAAAACAACTTATATTTTATTCAAAGAATAAAGTGAACTGTAGAATTTCAACCAATTTCTGAAAATATACTACAGTATGTCCTAATGTTATAATAAGTCAAGCAGCCTACTATACCATACAGGAACAACATACATTTATAGTTAGAGAAAATTATGTCATTTTTCTATGTTGCTTGACTCTTTGCCCTGCAATTTACTTTCGGAATTATTGGGAAGAGCTCTTTGAATCTGTCATGGCTCTCAGTACTGACAAATTTATGACACTTGGGAGAGTCTTTCAATCAAACAAACTGATAATTGCCTTTGAATCAAATAAAATGCTAATTTGTCTTTATTTTTGCTTTTTAGTACATTACACTACTACTACTACAATAATAATGAAATAGCTAACAATTAAATATATCTCCACTCTGCAGTTCATTTATCCTATAATTGTTTTGAGTATGTCACTTCTGTCAATACTCCCAATATGTTTTAAATGAATGTTCTCACCCATGCTTATTTTAGAGATAAGAACATACTATTTTCACATGTCTTAGGAAGTTTCCATTAACATTTATCAGGCTTGAAGGGAGGCTAATATCTGTAAACTTTAGAGCCTTTCTCACTTTTGCCACATACTCCCCAATTCCCAAATGATATATCATTTTAAGTATCTACCATTATCACTTGTATCTTATTTCATTTGTCTTCTCTTATTATATCATAGAAAATTTTCACCTGCTATCAGAAGCAAAGGTATTTCTAGCTGTCCAAGAGGCAAGTAAGTAACCACTTCACATTCTAGAGATCTTTGTTGTAACTCATCATGGTAAATGGAAGTTTAAACAATGTAAATCACACAATGGGATGATTTTATAACTTCTGGAAACTTAGGCCTTCTGTTACATGAGCTGCCTATGTCCATCTTATTATTAGCAGGTTATATTGTTGTTTCTATGATGTCAAAGTCATTGCAAAGTGAGAAATATGATATTTATTTCCAAAATCTAGTAGGAACAAATACAGATCGCAATTATACAAGAAGTAGTAGCATCATCAAAACAATATGAATTTAAAAAAATGTATTTGTAAATTATAAATAGAGCTTTATGGATATTCTTTGTTCTTGTATTTTTAGTGTAATTAATAGAAAGGTTACATTATATTGACCAGAAAGAAGGTGCATTACTTCACATTGTTTAGCTTTCATTGTATTTCTTTATTTTTCTATATATTTTTATTGTAATTAATAGAAGGGTTACATATTCACCATATAGCGGGTGCATTACTTCACATACATTGGTAGTCTTTCTCATGATTGGTCTCCATTTCCCTCCCCCCACACGTGCACCTCATATTTTTCCCCCCTTCCCTATCCAATTTCAAATAACCAAATACAAATATATCTGATATATCAGATAACAAAGTGAGATACTGTAACAATATGAAATAACCAAGGGACAGCAAAAGAGATGAGAGATAACATAGTACATTAAAGACAAAAGTCACTCATTATATGACTTTTGTTGTGTATCCTGGAAGTCTTTTTATTTAGCACCATACTATATGGCCTTATGTATCTAGATTTTGTTCAATTGTAATTCTCTGCTAGGAGAGCCCAAGGTTTCTACAGATTATTACAAATGAGGGAAACCATTAAGCCTATGTTCCTTTGAGTCTGGTTTACTTCACTTAATATGATTTTTTCTAAGTCTTTCTATTTCCTTACAAATGAGGTGACGTCATTCTTTCTGACAGCAACATAGAATTCCATTGTGTATAAATACCACATCTTGTTGATCCACTCACCAACTGAGGGACATCTAGGTTGGTTCCATATCTTTGCTATGGTAAATAGTGCTGCAATGAACATCGTTGTGCTAGTGGATTTAGGATGTCCTTGTTTCTGGACGATTGGGTAAATGCAAAGTAGTGGAATTGCCAGGTCATAGGGAAGTTCTATGTTTAGTCTTTTGAGGAACTGCCATAGTGCTTTCCATAGTGGTTGAAAGGAGTTTGCACTCCCACCAACAGTGTAGTAATGATCCCTCCTGACTGCATCCCCTCCAGCATCTGTTGTTAGTAATTTTCTTGATCCTGGCATTCTAACTGGAGTGAGGGGGAATCTTAGAATTGTTTTGATCTGCATTTCTTTTATGGCGACATACGTTGAACATTTCTTCATGTGTCTATAGGCTATTCTTATTTCTTCTTCAGAGAAGACTCTTAGTCTTTGTCCCATCTTTTAATGGGATGGTCGTTACTTTGGAGATTAGTTTTGAAGTGATTCAATTTTTGGAGCTGTTGATATATTTTAGATAAGAGGCCTTTTTCCGTTGTATGGTTAGTGAAGATCTTCTCCCACTCTGTAGGCTATTTAGTTAATTTGCTAGCTATGTCCTTTGCCATACAAAAGCTCTGCAGTTTAATGCAGTCCCACTTATCCAGCCTTTCTTTGATTTGTGGTGTTTCTGGGTCTTTATTAAGGAAGTTTTGACCTGTGCCAAGGAGACCCAGTGTATCTCCTATTCTTTCTATTAAAGTTTTCAGTGTACTTACTTTTATCTTGAGGTCTTTGATTCATTTGGAGTTAATTCTAGTACAGGGTGACAAAGAAGGATCCAACTTTAGTTTTCTGCAGCTGCTTAACCAGTTCTGCCAGTACCACTTGTTGAAGAGGCTGTCTTTCTTCCATTGTAATTTTTGGCTCCCTTATTAAAGCTTTGGTAGCCATAGGTCTGTAGTTTAATATCTGGGTCCTCAGTTCTATTCCATTGGTCTTCAGGCCTGTTCTTGGGCCAGTACCAAGCTGTTCTGATTAATTAATATTTTTATTTTGTGCATACTACCTACAATGATCTACAAATTCAATGCAATAACCCTCTAAATCATGATGGAATTTTAATAATAAAGAAAAAATTGCTAACAGTTGCATGAAACTAGAGGGGCTGCAAATTCTCGAAGCTATTTTGGGAAAAAAAACTATAGTCACTGTATTGATTTTTTAAAACACATAACAATAGTATAATAAAAAACTGTATTATACTCGCAAAAATCCATGCATCCATCTTCATCTGGTATTAAATGAGGTACAAAGAACACACAATGACTCTACAGTATGCCTTTAATAACTGATTTCAGTAAAATCAGTGTACCACTTAAATATTATCTAAATTGTGGTAGAATTTTGTAACCTGTATGTATATATAAACAAGTTTTATACTTTAAATATAATTTTAACGATTTTCTCAATAAATATGAATACAAACTATGGGAAACTCGTAAAAAGAAAAGTCCATTAGAGACAAAAGTGGGTTGCTTAAAACTTTCTGCTGGGGGGCTGCTCAAAGACCAGGGTTTAATTCCTTGGTACCACATACACAGAAAGACTGGAAGTGGTGCTTTGGCTTAAATGGTAGAGCACTATCCTTGTGAAAAGCCCAAGGACAGTGCCTAGGCCATGAATTCAAGCTCCAGGAATGGCAAAACAAGCAAAAACAACAATAAAAATGTTCTGCTTTGGCCGGTTGCTTGGCTTTTGTTGATTATTCTTCGGAGATGATGTCAGTAAGTAAGGAAGGTAGTAGAGGGTATGAGAAATTAAGACATCCCTCAAGTTCACAAAAATAGCAGAGGTTGTGAGTAATTAAGATATTTAATTCTCTTCAAACTAGCCAATCATGAGCAGATTGTGAAACTGAGCTGAGGGGCCAAAAAAACCCAAAAAACCCAACAACAAAAAAAACCCTGCTGCACTAGCTATCAAAATGGATGAGTAGCCCAACTTGTCTATGTGCTGGCTTGCCAGAATTTCAGCTACGGTTGCACGTCTCTATGGAAATAAACTTTGCCTTACAGAGTTCCTTCCAAATTGGTGTCTGTAGTCTTTATTCCTATGTGACATCTTAATATTCTAAGCCATTTCTAATAAGCTATACAAAGAATTAAAGGCATATTCTTTGGTACATTAATTTGATCTTCATCATAGAATGAACCTTTTGTTTTCATAACCTTAGGATATGGCCTTCCAGATTATCTTCTTAAAATTGAAACTATAAAAAATCTAGAGAAACTTACAAATGGTATGTTTCTAGGAATCAATAATTAGTATTCAATACAGCCTATTTTTGAACATGAATATTTTAATGCTGTGTATGTGGCAGATAATATTTTACCCAATGCTACTTACCATTTCTCATTTTTGAGATGTCATGAGCCCTCAGTTTTAAACTTTAGCCTGCGCTATCAACCAAAACTTAATTGCAGAATAATAAAATTTATGAACTGATGATTCCATTCCTCATTAGTAGTTACTCCTTTTAAAGTTTTATGGTTCATTTTAATGTTTTATGGTGTCAAGTTACCATGCATGTTCTGATAGAACCTACTCCATGATCATTAACTTCCAGATTTTCTGTAATAGTATGTAGCATTCCCCTTGACTTTAAAATATATAAAAATTTACATTAATATTTCTTTGAAAATATGCTCGTTCAAAACTTCATTATTGAATAAGAAAGTACTACATGATTTTGTAGCTGTAATTTTCTATGTGCCATTTTATATTTGCTGCATGTCACTGGAGCTGTTGTGATTGTCTTTAAAAGCACAAATGTCAAATAGATAAATGGTAAGAGTTTCTTTTTGTTTTTGTTTTTGTGCTGGTTTGGGGGCTTTGAACAAAGAGTCTAGGGTCTGTTCCTAATCTTTATTGCTCATTCTAGCAATCTACTACCTGAGATACAGCTCTACTTCAAACCTAATAGTTGTTAAGTGTAGATAAAAGTCTCAGGGTTTCCCGACAGGGGGTGTTTATGGATTGTGATCCTTAGAGCACAGCCCCCTGAGTAGCTAGGATAACACATGTGCATCATTAGCATTTGCTTGTTTGTTAAGTGTTCAAATATACCAGGATTAACATTGATGTAATGATTGATTTTGTTCTAAGCTGAAAGCTTTAGCCTTCTACTTCCTTATTCAGGAACTAAAATGATTTGCTTACCAGTTCTGATCGTGAATGCATTAAATACTGAGTTTTTTGAAATGTTATCCCAGCATCATCAAAACTTCGGTGTTATCCTTGAACTAAAGGTTTTACACTTGATAATCAAGCAATATATCTCTTGAGCTCTGCTCCTTTCCTTACATGCTAATTCTTTTTAGGCTACCATAAATTTTTGTTTTCTTTTTCAATAATTTATTTGTTTCATTTTCTTTTCATGTCACATTTAAACTAGAGTAGCAACATAAAGTTCATTTCTATAGTCCAAATCTATCACAAATGATCTGTAATCTTCTTAATGTATTAAAATGACAGGTATTATTTTTTTTAGTTCCGGAAGATCTGGAATCAGAGAACAGTGAATTTGGGTATGTGAAATTTATGGTTTATTATGAAAGCTGTTTCCTTCTGTAAAGCTCAAGTAGTGAAGAATAACCTGCCCCACCACTCACTGGATGTTTGCTGATTCTCTCTCTCTCTCTCTCTCTCTCTCTCTCTCTCTCTCTCTCTCTCTCTCTCTCTCTTTCTCTCTCTCTCTCTCTCTCTCTCTGTCTCTCTCTCTCTCTCTCTCTCTCTCTCTCTCTCTCTCTCTCTCTCTCTCTCTCTGTCTCTCTCTCTCTCTTTCTGTGTGTACATGTGTATACAGAAGCTGGAGTTTAAAATAGTGCCCTGTGCACTGTCCCTCAACTTTCCTCACTAGTCTGGTACTCTACCATTTGACCCACACATCCACTTCCAGCTTATTTTGTGGATTAACTGGAGCTAGTGGTCTCCCCATCATCTTTATCCTGGCTGGCCTTGAACTGAGATTCTCATTTGTCAGCTAGTTCTAGATTTATGAGCATGAGCTGGAAACTGTTCACACATAACATTATTAACAGTGACCTCTTACATGACTTTTACAATACTTCCCAAGAATAAGCAATCTGAGACTAAGGGAGCAGAACCAAGATTAAATGCACAATGTTTATATGGCTAATATCAGTAGCAATATCTCCTTACTTTTGCTATATTTTATGCATTAGAACTGAGTCAGTCTACATCCTATGGAAATTCAGTCTTGAAGAGAGGTATATATCAGCGTTTGTAAGCATGTTTTCAATATTACCTGACAGTCATCTCTAAATACTACTATTTTGAACTTTCCATGATGTCTTATTTTCTTTGTACATAAAATCCTTCTAGTATTCAGACTTTTGACAGAGAAGGTTCATTTCATTTGATAACTTCCATCTTATGATTTTGATAGAATCATCTGTGTATGCAGGAGACTAAACTGGGAGAGTCAGTTTCCACATGATTCTCACACAGATTCAGAGCACACTGGTAAGTATTTCCCTTATTGTACTGAAAGATAATGGCAACTCACACTTAATTTCAGCCTACTATTCAAGTCATTGTGCTGAATGATGTAGGTCTTTACTACATTTAAATTACTCAAAATTTCATGCTATCATATTACTAGAGATAACTGAAGATAGTCCTCAAACAGTTAATAAATTGATCTATGCTTTTGCTTATATAGAGATGCAACAGTTGAAATAGTCTTGCTCTTTACCACCTAAGCAATTATTCTTTCTTGTATGTAATTAGTATGTAATTTTACAACATTTCTCCATAACACAGTGGTAGATATCTTTGTTATTCCAATACTAGAATGTGACTTTATTGATAGCTTATGAAACTTACAGCAATTCACTCTTAAGTTGTCCTGTGTGTCCTGTAGCCCACCAACATACATGGATTGAATTTAAACCCTCGTTTTCTTTTTAATGTCAATAGTGAGTCTTGAATTCATACCCTCAAATTTTCATTAGGTTTTTTCCAACCGAGGCTCACACTCCCACTTGAGTCACATCTCTAGTTTTCGCTTTTTGCTAGTTAATTGAAGATAAAAATTTAGAATATTTTTCTGTCTTTGAATTTAAAACCTCAAATGTCAGCCACTTGAATAGCTAGGCATTCTAGACTTCAGTCACCTGTGCCTGACCTCACTGGAATTATTTAAATATCATGTTTTATTTTATTAGCATTTATTTTATCACACATATGAATGGAGTTTTTGTGTCATTTCAATGTGAGCACAACATGCCTTAATTAGTCAAGCTTTCCTTCATCCACACCACTTGCCAATTTCAACTAATCACTAGTCAACATTCAACTAAAGTTAAATACTTCCTACATATAAAAAAACACATAAGATACTAAATGTTTTGGTTCTGGCTTATTTCACTTTCCATTATGTAATGTTCAATTTAGTTTATTATAAATGACAGAATTGCTTTCTTAACATGACAATAATATTTCATTTTTATATAGTTACATTTCTGTTGTAATTCATGCATTGATGGGTGCAATATATTTTTGGTATATCCTATGTATAAACACATATGTGGATCATATAATAGATTCGATTTTCAAATTTTTGCTAAACATCCATAATGTTTTTCATAACAACTTCTTTAACTTATATTTTCACCAACTATGTAAAAGTATTCATTTTCTTCCACATGCTTGTCAACATTTAAATATTTCTCATTCTTTTTTTAGTTGGTATAAATATGCCTTTCTAAATGGAGTAAGATATAGCATACCATTATATGCTTGATTTGCATTTTCCTGGTGGCTAAATATTTTATCTTTTTTCATTTATTTTATCTTTTTTCTTTTGGCCATAAATGGCATTTCATTAGTTTTGAATTACATTTATGTTTTGGATATTAATGCTTTATATTGATACTTGGCAAATATTTTCTCCCATTTTTTAAATTTGTTTCTTCATTATCACTTCATTTTCTCTATGAAAAAGCTTCTTAGTTGTTTTCAGTTCCCTTTGTCTATATATGGTTTGAAGCTTAGATTAAAAAATGATTGTGTATACCAATCTTTCTGAAGTATTTTCCATTATTTTCTCATAGCAACTTCATGGTATCAAATGTTACAGTTAGGGTTTGATTGATTTTTAAGTTAATTTTTATAGAGCAAGAGAGATTTCAGAGTGAGAGACTGGAATCTGGTTTCAATTGTTTACATTTTAATACTAAGCGTTGCTGATGCCACTTAGAAGATGCTGTCTTTTTTCTCAATATGTGCTTTTGAGAACAAAACATGATGCTCAATAAGCTTAGAAATTGTCCATTTTTTAAACCCAAATCAAAACATAACAAGGAATAAGTACGACTGGTTATAAGGGGGAAATGGAAAAAGTGTCATTGATGAAGAAAAAGGAAAAGTTTGTAAGGGTGAAGATAAGATTACTAGCTCCATAAAATTGCTTTTAACTCAGTACTAGAAATTGGGCCATCTCTGCATGAACGTTCAAATCAGATACACACAATGAATGCAGAAAATGCTTAACTAAGAAAACCTTTGAATCTTACTTATTTACATGGCTATGCATTTCACATCACTGCTACATTCTTTCATCTTAGAATATTTATTCTTGTCTCATAAACTGATTCTGAGACCTCTTAAAACACCTTTATCACAGCTTACTTAGCTATAAAGTAGCACACTTGGAAATGACACCCTTTTCTTTCTTACAAGCTTTTAAGGGATACACTTTGAAAGTATTCCTTCTTCTCTGATAAATATATATATACATATATATTTCTACATATACATATAAACATATATATTCCTTCATAAAGAAATGACTCCTCAACCTCTGATTTGAGGATACCAGTGAATGATGGTAAGCATTGTTAAAGTATTATATTTGTATATATTTAAATAGAACAATGAAACCAAATTGGGAAATTACCATATAAGGAGGGAAGAGAAGGGCAGTAATGGGGAGAGATAGACATGTCTGCTTGTATGTGTATCTGACTGTTACAATGAATCTCCCCTTGAAGTACTGGTACATAATCATAAAACTTAAACACTGAAAGAATCTCCAGGCTAAGGGGCAGAGGGGGTATTGTGAAGAGGGTTGATGAAGGCAGATGAAAAGAAAACCTGAAAGATGAAAAAAGAGACAGAAAGAGAAAATAAAAGCATCAGTTGAAGAAAGGTGAACCTTTGGGAATATTTCTGTTTCTCCAAGATAACATCACTCAAACTTAATATTATTTTTCATTATTCCTAAAGTAAAATGGAAGTTTCAGATGTGAAATCGTGCTGGATAGGAATGCAAGAGTGGGTTTCAGAAGGAGTAACAGTTAAGTGTTGGTTTACACACAGAATGATCTTGTTATTATAACAGAAACGAAATATGTGTCCGTAGAGGTACAGAAAAACATTGAAAGTAATTTATATTATACTTTGGGTATTAAATTTCATTTTAGGATAAAGAAATGAAATAGTGGAAATAAATAATATAAATTTTCTTTGGTGTTTGAATTTTAGAATTTGAATGTAGATTCATTATTTAAGGAAGTAAAACACTGACAAATAATTAGTAAGTTTTAATGACTTATTTTTGGTTATCTGGAGATGTCAACAAGCTTAATGGAAGTCCATTGAGATTCCTGGACCCAGAGCAGAGAAACATTCTAGTCTGTAAGTAAAACCTCTTGAACATTGTGCCTAACACACATAGTGTGTCATGAAATTTCACCTTCTAAACAAGCCTACCTGGCAAGTATTATTATCTTCTTGTTTCTAATGAGTAACCTGACACACAGGGAAGATGAACAACTAACTCAAATTCACAAAGCCTGTAAGTGTCAGATTTGGTATGTGAACCTTCCCAGTTCCTTCTAGAGCCTGACATTTAACAGTGGAACTCTTACTGCCCTGCCGCCTAGGGAATGTATGAATATGTAATTGATGGGAGAAGAATGTATTGTAAAATGTTGTGTTATTTTTATGAGGAGAAATTAATATTAACATAGTAAATATATGTGCTATCACCCTTAACTAAGTATGCCAATTTGCAATAGTATTCATGTTAATGTTGAAATCAAGTGTTGTCATTTTACATGCATATTTCTTTCTCTTCTTATTCATTTCAGATTAAGTACTAGGGATCTGAATATGCCATACTCTGTAACAAATAAATGTGTTTACCAGTTTCTCATGTGAAATTTTGAAGCAGTATGCTAAAACATGTGTCTTCAAAAATTGTTACCTGGCTGGTTGGTACATCCTTTCTTAGGCATCAACCCATCTAAAACTGAGAGAACACATGCAATTCTTTTCATCAAAGCCTAGATGGCAGCAGAAGTATAATTATGCAGTTCATAAATATTTAAAACATTGCATGGACAGAATGCTCATGAAAAATGCAAAGCATCAAAATCTTTGTAACCTGATAAAGTTTGTAAAGTTAAAACTGTTGATTTTTTGCATGTACTGAATATATACCATTTTATTTTTGTTTAAGAAACTAGGTTTTATGCTGCCATCAGAAAGAATGATTTCACACCATTCATAAAGAAATGGAAAGACATGAAAAATCATATTAAGTAAAGCAAGTCAGACCCAGAGAAACATAGGCTCCATGTCTTCCCTCATTTGTAATAATTAGTACACATTTAGGAGTCTACTAGCAAAGGATCACAATAGCTGAAAAGCTATGTAATATGATCATATAGGATGAGACTAAACAAAATGAACTCTAGGATATGGAAACAAGAGGTTTACCTTTGTGATTGTTGTTTTCAAAGTACTATGTGTAGTTATTTCTTTTCTCTTTTTTTCTCCCATATAATTAATCTCATGTGGTTACTGTATCTGACTTTGTTACCTGGTGTATTGTATATATAATTGAAATAAGGAAGGAGGGGAAACAAGATGATTGGGAGAGTGTGGGAGGAGGGAAAAAGGGGACAAAAACTTGAGAAAGTATATCAGTGATTGAGAAGTAATGCACCCACTACATGTAACCCCCCGAACAATAAAAAAATAAAATTTAAAAATCTAGAAAAATAAAAGAAACTAGATCCTAATATGCATATGAGTCAGTTAAGTGTAATATACATTATATATACTGGGAAATGTTTTTCACTTTCCTGTGTTTCTTAGTTTGTCAATTGCTTTTAATTCTGTATAGATAAAAGAAGAATAAATGGGGTGAGGTTGAAAGAGAAAACGTTTTGAAGCCAAGTGATTTAAGCAATACTAACATTAATTCTGCCTCTTTGATTCTGTAGAACAACATTCGGGAGACTAAAATTATCAGCTGTAGCAGAAGCACATCTTCACAAGCTATTGTATGATAGATACTTACTAATTACTCTTTGATTGTATCATCACTTAGGCACTATCAGATTTAAAACAAAGCAATAGGAAAGGAGAAAACAAACAATAGGAAAAGGAGAAAATGCATTATGATGAAGAGCACCTTCCAGCCAGGTAACATTTGCGTTTAGTTTGTCTTCCTGGGATTACAAGGTTTCCTTCACTTCTGCTAAACTATAGCAATTGTTCATGTCCTGGAAAAATCAGCTGAGAGATTCAAATAGAACAACTAAGGACAATTAGTAGAAGGGGCTATGCACAAAGTTATGACTAAAGTATGAAGAGAACCATAGAGGGCATATAGTTAGAACCTTACCAGATTTAGACTAAAGCAGCAAGTATGAGAAGTTACAGAAAGCCATAGGCAATCCCTGGGACTAGAGTTGAAGGTTACTGGCTAGACACTGTGGTCTTAAGACTCTCAGGTACATAAACATATTTAATCCAAGGAAATCAAGGTAATCAAGCATATACATCAGTTTTTTTTCAGTATGCAAGCAAGACTTCAACCAATATTTTCTTCATTTAAAAATATTATTTCAGATAGAGTTGGAGAGACACTCGAACTCATAGGCACAGACAAAAACTTCCTGAACAGAATCCCAGGGTCATAAACAGATTGGAGAGAGACTCGATAAAAGGAACTACCTAAAAATAAAAAGTTTCTGTACAGATAAAAGCATAGCTGCTAAAGTAGAAAGACAGCCAACCAACTGGAAAAAATATTTACCGATAATACATCAGACAGATGCTTAATATCCAGTATCTACAGGGAACTCAAGAAACTAATCCCCCAAACCCAACAAACCAATCACTAAATGAGCAAGGGAACTAAAGAGAGACTTATCAAAAGAAGAGGTTAAAATGGCAGAAAAGCATACGAGAAAATGCTCATCATCCATGGTCATAGAATTTAGAAATATTATTTACTTTATTGTTATTATTTAATAATATTACTTTATTGTTATTATAAAGGGGATGTACATTCCTTTCATACCATGTCTTCAATTACCTGTTTTTACTTTCTTTCTTTTTTACTGTCATTTTTTTTTCAGCAAGGCTGAAGTGTTAATGTTAAGGGAGTTTCTGGATCATGGAAGACACTGGACCATTAAAGCCATTCCTCATGGTGTATGGGTCTCTGCAATACAGGAGAAGGAAAACATTGGATCTGGGGAGTCAAATGAAAAGCAACCTATATTATTTACAGAATACAATGCCCTTAGTTTGCAAAAGTTGTCATACAAATTTTTCCAAGATGGAGATTTGAAATGTAAGATTAAAATACAGGCAGTGTGAGCTTCATCTGTGAACACTCTTCTCGGCTGGAAACCATCTCCTTTCTAGCTACCTTTCCACACTCCTCTTCTTATAAGATGATAGGTTGTGCTGAATGATAAAGGTGTCATTTATACAGGTGTCATTACACCCCTGGAATTACTTTTTCCCCCAAAATGCAGCACATTCTGAAGCACAGTGTCTTAGGGCTTTAACTTAATGAGGGGGGGAACAAAGTGCAGCCTATGACAGCCATCACTTTCATGGTCACAGGGCTTTCTGTAGGAGTTTCAGGCTTATAACCATGTTAAATAATGGGAATAATAATTGAGACACAAAGTTATAGAAGTCAAGACTGAATGTTGTGATTTTAAGTCTTTCATTTGAGAACATTAAAAAGTCTTCATCTATCTATATCTATAATCTATCACCTATCTAAAACACATAATGACACTATTGACTTATTTTGTTTCAGTAAATCAAGTATCTACACTGATGTGCTTCCAAATATTCACAGTCCCAATTTAGATCTCAATTTTTCTTTTCTCTATTTTTTTCAAAAAGAGTTTCCCAAGCTTAATGCCTGTGATTCATATTTATCACCTGTTAAGGGGGTTGAGATCTGGAGGATCAGTTTTCAGGGGTAGGCAGGAGTTCATAGTTTATGAAATTCCATCTCTAAGAAACCAGCAGAATGATAGTTAGTAGGCAGGGTTCAAGTGATACAGTAGCCACTGTGAGTGAGCCAAGAAAGGGAGAGCACAAATCCCTGAGAGCAAACTCTAGAGCTAATAGACAAAATGAAGGGTATACCTAAAGACAAACAAACAAAAAAAACAACAACAACCAAAACAAGCCCCCTTCTCATTAGCTAGGGGGATTCTTTGCTAAGAATACCACTCTACTGACATATTTTTCCATTTTCTTCTTCAAAAGTTTCTAGAACAATATCCAATAACTAAACTATACATTTATTAAATAACACAATATATTCTTATATTTGCATTTCTCAAAATCTGTATCAGATTTTCTAGGAGCTATGGAGTAAGCCAACTTTCCATTACTCTGACAAAGTCAATGTTGAAGATAACCAACATTTAAGGAGAAAAGATGTGTTTGGATTCATGGCTTCAGAAATTTCAATCCATAGTCGGTTAAGTCCATACATTTTGGGCCTTTGACAGTCTCTGTGGCAACAGAACATGGGATTGTGCAGGGAGGGGGCTCTTGTACAATTCAGAGCAGCTGGGAAACCAGGGAGGAACACATAGAGCAGTCACTTTGTCCTGTGGAGAAGACATCCACTTGTACCCTAACTTCTCTCCACTAGGGCCCATTGGCTAAATGCTGATAATTAAGCCTTTAAAACATACAGCTATAGGAAACACTTTGATTATAAACTATTATACATTTTCTTCAAAAGAGAGAAGTTCAAACCATGTCCAAAATTTAACATCTTAAATATTTACTTCAAACCACCTATCCCAAATCTAATTGAATGGGATCAGATATTAATAGATGGAATATTAAAGAATGCAGTCTCTTTTCAACTCAGAACCTATCAAAGTTTTTTTTAATAGGTTGTCCAAGTAAACTTAGACAAAATACTAAAGAGTGGGAGATGAAGGAGCCTTTTGTGCTAAATTAACCATAGGAAGAAAAGAAGACTCTTGATATAAGGGACCCTCATGTTTTATGCTGAGAATTCACCAAAACAATTTTAAAGGAGCAATTCCTCATTTAGCTAACATCGCAATTAAGAAGATCTTCATCTTTCCGTACAGGAGAGTGACTAAACAAGGCATCTGAGACTACACATTGAAATCTCCCTGGCTAGAACATGACTGAAGTCCCTTTTACATCATTTGACAATGCAGTAGACATTGAGAACATTGTAACACTGTGCATATTGTCAATTGAGTATGCTAGATTTCAATTTTAATGATAAAGTAAAATAATACGTAGAATATATTGAAAAAGTCATGTCCTGTTTTCTTATTAATTGAACTATATTTTACTTGCTACCAACTTATAAATACTAATATCGAACAAAATATCTATTGGACTAAATGAACTCATATTTTATATATGGAAATATGTAGAAAGAATGGAAAATGCATGTAAACTTGCAAAAAATACTCACACATATTAAGATAGATGGAGTTGACAGGTCAAGGAGACACATATGTCACTGGTCATATCTTCCTTAGAGGAATGGAAAAGGTTCATGTTCATAATGCTCATGTTACAAGCAAACATGAACCAGAGATGCAGCACCTCAGTTTAGTTTGTCACAGTGGCAGGAAACATACAAGGAGGTCCACTCACTGTGCTTCTTCCATGGAGGCTAAAAAAATTTGGCACATCATTTACCCAAACATCCAGAATCTAGGGCATACTAAATCCACTAGCACAACAATGTTCATTACAGCATTATTCACCATAGCAAAGATATGGAACCAACCCAGATGTCCCTCAGTTGATGAGTGGATCAACAAGTTGTGGTATTTGTACAGAATGGAATTCTATGCTGCTGTCAGAAAAAACGACATCGTTCCATTTGTTAGGAAATGGAAAGACTTAGAAAAAATCATATTAAGTGAAGTAAGCCAGACTCAAAGGAACGTAGGCTCAATGGTTTCCCTCATTTGTCATAATCAGTAGAAACCTTGTGCTCTACTAGCAGAGATCTGCAATAGAGCAAAACCTTGATACATAAGGCCATATAGTATGAAGCTAATTGAAAGCACCTCCAGGATATTGAAACAAAAGCCATATAACGAATGATTGTCCTTAATGTACTATGTTATCTCTCATCTCTTTTGCTGTCCCTTGGGTATCTCACTTTGCTATCTGATATATTGAATTAATTTGTATTTGGTTATTTGAAATTTGATAGGGAAGGGGGGAAAACCAAGACAGGGGGTGGGTGGTGGGTGGGGGGGAGGGAAATGGGGACCAAGACATGTGAAAGGGTATCAATGTATGTAAATTAATGTACCTTCTATCTGGCAAATATCATGTAACTCTTTTATTAATTACAATAAAAATATATAAAAAAGACTCTATAAAGCTCATATTCAGATATTCCAAAGTTAATCAAAAGAAAAATGACACGGTTATATTATGTATTAAAAATTAAATAATTATTGAGTTATATGTCTGGCATTTATGGTCTTCTTTCATTCTGTACAAGAAAAAAATGATCTTTTGTATTGCTTATAATCGAGTAAATTACAAGGGAAGTTATAAAAATATCAGTTAATAAAAAAGCCAGACTTCAGGCGCCGGGAGTTTGGCCTAGTGGTAGAATGCTTGCCTAGCCGACATGAAGATCCTGGTTCAATTCCTCAGTACCACATTCATAGAAAAAAGCTGGAAGTGGTGCTGAGGCTCAAGTGGTAGAGCTCTAGCTTCGAGAAAGTCCAAGGACAGTGCTCAGGCCCTGAGCTCAAGCCCAGGACTGGCAAAAAAAAAAAAAAAGCTAGACTTCATTATTTTCACATTAAACTATTGTTTACTTAGCACATGCAATAAATTCCATGGAAAAATATTAAAATTAATTATTATCAAAACAATGTTAAAATCAGCATACAAAAGTATGCTTATATTTTTAAAAGTAACAATAAATTAGAAACGATAAAACTTAGGAAATTACTACCTTAGTAAATTGAATACTAAATATATTCAAAGATTTCCTTCTCTATAAACTTGAAAAAGTGTGAAGCAAAATTACTTCCTGAATTGAAATCTTTAAGATAGTAAAGAAAGGCCGGGAGTGTAGTTTAATTGTACAATGTTCACCTAGCATGCACGAAGCCCTAGGTTCAATTCCTCAGAGCCACATGTACAGAAAAAAGCCTAAAGTAATACTGTGCAGATGATAAAAACATCCAATGCCTTCAGTCACTGAAACTTTACCCCATATTATCAATTTCAGTCATAAATTTTAAATTGTACCTCTGTTAATGGAGATAAGTTGTTTGAACAGACATAGTAAGGAATGAAAGAAATCTATTGTATAACAAAACAAACAATAAACTTCATCAATTTAAGCAATGAAAAAAAAATTTGGCACATCAGGAGACACATGATGGCCTACTTCTACCTACAAAATCATTCTGTACTGAGACATCTTAAAGGAGAAGCAAAGGGAGTGCACTATATAGCACAGAAAGGATATCACAAATGTCTTTGATTTCCAGATATGGATTCATATTTTAATGTAACATATGCAAAACAATTTCAATTATTAATTAATTCTTTTGTGATTTTTGTTATCACCCTATGCAAACCTGATGTGCCCACAGAAAAGGATGAGAAAGTGAAGGAAAAAAAATTCTGGATATTTTCTTTGACAGTGACTGTTCCTCAAAGAATGATACCTAGGTATTTCTTCGTTAGTGTCTTTAAAACTCAGGACTGTGTTTCCATAAATAATAGCTGGAATCAAATTTTAGGCACAAATGGTACTTAAGTAGATCCACTCTATTCAAGACATGGTCTGGAATGCTTGCTTAATACTGTTGTAGGTGTTGCTGTCACATGCATTAGACACTGAGATGCATTGACCATGGAGGTCCTGGATTCCATGGACTGCCAAAGGGATTTTCATGTTTATATAAGCAATACAGTTTTAAAAAAAATACTTGTAGCCTGTGGTAGCCTCCCGAAAGCTTAGGAAAAAATCTTATTATTAATCTCATTACTTAGCATCAAAGAGTTCTAGGGTACTGGAGTTGTCTAATTAATATACTGCTGAGAAAGTAATTACAACATAGCAAGCACAACTAGAGAATAATACTCATCTTTCATTATGACAAGGAGAGTCTGAAAATACTAATTCTGTAAAATAAAATTATTTTTACAATTTTGTTACATACAAAAGATAATCAGTGTGATTTCAAGCAAAGGTGAATATCTATGATTTAAAAAGTTATAGACTCAAAATATTAGAAGTTAAACTGAAGAACATTTACTTGGGAAGTTCTTAGATCTTTTCTGCCCACCCCAATTCTCCATCTCACTATCAAACATCTCAGTATCAGTTTTGTTTTCATTTTCATTTCACTCAGGCTGATATTGGGATAATAATTTTATTGTCTTGTTTGTAGACTGCTTCCCTGGTTCAATTCTCTGTCAGTTACTTTATAATTGTCACATGATCCTTTTATCCTTTGCTTTCCTGAGGTTATGTGGCAATAATAATATGACAGTTCCATAAGACTTTTAAGGGTATTATATTACCATGTGTACCTGAAACAAGGATTTCCCCTTGGTAAGCAACACATAAATGCCAACTTTCCTCTAATAGGACATATACACCAAGAGAGTCCACTGAACTGGAAGAAAACTTACAGTTCAGCCACTGAGACATGAAAACCTTCAGTATAATGCTTATATTGACATAGCTAAACAGAGAATATTACTCATTAGGGCCTAGATCTCCAAAGTTTTTTCTAATGATTTATGTAAAAACACCCCAAGCACAATTTAGAGGTATTTTTATTACTTAATATTTTCTGCCTGGCATAAGTTAAAAACCGAATTTTTATTTTTAAAGAAATAATGTTTTAATCTAACCAATATTTTAATTATTTTATAATTTTTTCTTTATTTTAAATTTATTTTATTGTTGGGTTGATATACTAAGGGGTAACAGTTATATTCATCAGGTAGTGGGTGCATTACTACTTGAACATTGTAACCCCTTCCCATGTTTTTCCCCCACTTTCCCTCCTCTCAACCTCTCCTATTTATCTTGTATTTCCCTTAACTTTTCATTTTCTTTTTTTTGACATTTTTTTCATATATTTTTATTGTAATTAAGAGAAGGGTTACATGACATTTGCCAGATACAAGGTGCATTAATTCACCTACAATGATTCCCTTCCACCTGTCTTGGTCCCGATTTCCCTTCCCCCCACCCCCACCCCTCATCTTGTTTTCCCCCTTTCCCTATCCAATTTCAAATAACCAAATACAAATATATCCGATATATCAGGTAACAAAGTAGGATACTGTAACAATATGAGATAACCAAGGGACAACAAAAGAGATGAGAGATGACTTAGTAACTTAAAGGCAACAATCATTCATTATATGGCTTATGTTTCTATATCCTAGAGATCCTATCATTTAGCATCATACTATATGGCCCTTTATATCAAGGTTTTGCTCTATTGCAAATCACTGAGAGAAGAGCCCAAGGGTTATACCGATTATGACAAATGAGGGAAACCACTGAGCCTAAGTTCCTTTGAGTCTGGATTACTTCACTTAATATGATTTTTTTCTAAGTCTTTCCATTTCCTTAAAAATGGGGAGATGTCATTTTTTCTGACAGCAGCATAGAATTCCAATGTGTACAAATACCACATCTTGTTGATCCATTCATCAACTGAGGGACATCTAGGTTGGTTCCATATCTTTGCTATGGTAAATAGTGCTGCAATGAATATTGTTGTGCTGGTAGATTTAGTAAGCCCTTGTTTCTGGATGATTGGGTAAATGCCAAGTAGTGGAATTGCTGGGTCAAAGGGGAGCTCTATGTTTAGTCTTTTGAGGAACTGCCATACTGCTTTCCATAGTGGTTGAACGAGTTTGCACTTCCACCAACAATGTAGTAGAGATCCCACCTGGCCACCTCCCCTCCAACATCTGCTGTTATTAGTTTTCTTGATCCTGGCCATTCTAACTGGAGTGAGGTGTAATCTTAGAGTGGTTTTGATTTGCATTTCTTTTATGACCAGAGATATTGAGCATTTCTTCATGTGTCTATAGGCCATTTTTGTTTCTTCTTCAGAGAAGATTCTCTTTAAGTCTTTGGCCAATCTTTTAATGGGATGGTTGTTACTTTGGAGATTAGTTTTGGAGTGATTCAATTTTGTGAGCTGTTGATATATTTTAATATGAGGCCTTTATCCATTGTATGGTTTCGACCTGTGCCAAGGAGGCCTAGTGTATCTCCTATTCCTTCTTGTAAAGTTTTCAGACTGTGGGCTTTTACCTCCAGGTCTTTGGTTCATTTGGAGTTAATTCTAGTGCAGGGTGACAAAGAAGGATCCAACTTTAGTTTTCTGCAGGTGCTTAACCAGTTCTGCCAGCACCACTTGTTGAAGAGGCTTTCTTTGATTTTATTTTTTTGGCTCCCTTGTCAAAGATTAGGTGGCCATAGGTCTGTGGTTTAATATCTGGGTCTTCTGTTCTATATCATTGGTCTTCAGACCTGTTCTTGTGCCAGTACCAAGCTGTTTTGATAATTATAGCTCTCTAATAGAGTATAAAGTTTGGTATTGAAATTCCTCCTGTGCTGTTCTTTCTGCTAAGAAATGTTTTTGCTATATGGGGTCTTTTATTATTCCATATGAAATTTTGGATTGCCTCTTCTATTTCTTTAAAGAATGGCATGGGATATTGATGGGTATTGTGTTGAATTTGTAGCTAGCCCTTGGAATGATTGTCATTTTCACGATGTTGATTCTTCCAATCCAGGAGCATGGGAGGTTTTTCCATTTCCTCAGTTCTGCTTTAATTTCCTTTTTCAGGGTTTTAAAGTTTTCATCAAAAAGGTCCTTTACATTCTTAGTTAAGCTAATTCTTAGGTACTTTATTTTCTTTGAGTCCATTCGAAAGGAGTTGCTTTCCTGATACTTGCCTCGTTCCTCTCACTGTTGGCGTAAAGGAAGGCAGTTGATTTTTGAGGGTTAATTTTGTACCCTGCTGCCCTTCTAAAGTTTTGAATCAGCTCAAGGGGCTTGCGAGTAGAGTCTATAGGATTCTTTAAATACAGGATCATGTCATCTGCAAACAGGGAAAGTTTTACTTCCTCTTTCCCTACTTGGATACCCTATATGCTTGCTTCTTGCCTTATTGCACTGGCTAGAAATTCTAATACTATGTTAAAGAGTAGTGGATTGAGTGGGCATCCTTGTCTGGTTCCTGATTTTAGAGGGAATGGCTTTAGCTTTTCTCCATTAAGTATAATACTAGCTGTGGGTTTGTCATACAAAGCCTTTATTATATTGAGGAATGTTCCATGGAGTCCTAGTTTCTCCAGCGCTTTTAACATAAAGGGGTGTTGGATGTTGTCAAATGCCTTTTCTGCGTCTATTGAGACAATCATGTCAATTTTCTCCCTGCTACTGTTGATGTGTTGAATTATATTAATTGATTTGTGTATGTTGAACCAGCTTTGCCTCCCCGTGATGAATCCTGTTTGATCATAGTGTATAATTTTTTTGATTAGTTGTTGTAGACGGTTGGCCAGTATTTTGTTGAGAAGTTTTGCATCAATGTTCATCAAAGAAATAGGTCTATAGTTCCCTTTCTTTGATGAATCTCTGTCTGGTTTGGAGTTGAGGGTTATACTGGCTTCATAGAATGAGTTTGGCAACAAACCTTCATTTTCAATTTCGTTGAAAAGTTTGAGGAGGATTGGTGTGAGCTCTGCTTTGAAGACCTTATAGAATTCAGCTGTGAATCCATCTGGCCCTGGGCTTTTCTTAGGTGGAAGGTCTCTTATTGCCATTTCTATTTCAGAGCTTGAAATAGGCCCGTTAGTTCTTCTTGGTTCAGTGTGGGTATGTTAATATTGGCTAGGAATTCGTCCATTTCTTCTAGATTCTCAAATTTGTTGGCATAAAGGTTTGAGAAGTATTCCCTCATGATACTCTGGATCTTGGTGATTTCTGTCGTGATATTACCGTTTTCTTCTGTGATTTTGTTTATTTCGGTATGCTTCCGTCTTTTTTTGTAAGATTTGCTAAGGGTTAGTAAATTTTGTTAATTCTTTCAAAGAATTCTTTCTATAGTTTTTTTTTGGATTCCAATTCATTTAATTCTGCTTTGATTTTAATAATTTGTTTCCTTCTAGTGGGATTTGGGTTGGTTTGTTGCTCTTTTTCCAGGAGCTTAAGATGACACATTAGCTTGTTGGTTCATGATTTTTCCAATTTGTTATTGCAGGCACTCAGAGCTATAAATTTTCCTCTGCGTACTGCCTTTGCCGTGTCAAAAGGAGCTGGTATTTTGTTTGCTCCTTTTCATTTAATTTCATAAACTGTTGGATTTCTGTTCTGATCTCTTCGATGACCCATTGGTGATTCTACAATGTGTTGTTTAATCTTCATGAGTTACAGGGTTTTCGTTGATGGAGATGGGTGTTCAGTTCCAATTTGATGCCCTTGTGGTCTGAGAGAGTGCAGGGAATAATTTCAGTGTTTCTGAATCTGTCTAGGTTTGTTTTATGGCCTAAAATGTGGTCTATTCTGGAGAATGTTCCATGTGCTGGTGAAAAGAACGTATGTTGTATTGTTGCTGGGTGGAAACAAACACAAAAACAAAAATTAAAAAAAAAAGGTTGGGGGACATTCCTCACTGTTCTGAGTTCTTACCCAAGAGATACTAGGGTTGAGAACCAGGAGTTTAAAAAGGAGGTGATTGTATCAATATGGATATCGTTTTTATTCAGACTGTACCCAGAGCTGTCACTGTGTTTCTAGGAATGACCACAGTGACAGCAGGATTGCGGAAAGAGAGAGGAGAAAAAAAGAAAAAAGATTTTAAAAAAGGAATGAATCATAGCATTAGAAAAAAAAGTATAGGTTAAATGGCAAAGAGAAAAATAAGAACATCTAAAAATGCAAATTAAATGGGGTAGAAGATAAAAAAAGGGCATTCTTCAGGTTTTTTTTTGTGGGGGGGCCAGGATAGGAAACTTGTGTCTCCACTAAATTCGGGATGAACACTTCACAAAGTCTTTTTCTCTTGTGATTTGGCTTTTCAAATACACAAATAAACCAGGCACCAAAATCAGATGCAATAGCATTATGAGATAATCCTTAAGGGGAAAAGAAGAAAAAAGAAATAGATTCACATAGCATATTACAAGCAAAAATCATGAAGATGAACCTCGTTTCCACATCCTAGAGCTTATTTTTAGTCTCATCTTATATCAACATATGTACATAGCTTTTGACCTAATATGATCCACTGTTAAGAGAATCTAATGCATGTCAATGGTTACAAATGAGGGAAACCATGGAGCCTACCTTCCTTTGGGTCTGCCTTATTTCACTTAGTAAGATTTTTTTCCATTTTCTTACAAATGGGGCGATGTCATTTTTTCTGATAGCAGTATAGAATTCCATTGTTTATAAGTACCACGTCTTCTTGATCCAATCATCTACTGAGGGGCATCTGAGTTGTTTCCATAGCTTAGCTATGGTGAGTAATGCTGCAATGAACATTGTTGTGTTGGCTATTTTTAGGGGTTTTTTTTAGTTTTGCATTTCTATTCAGCACATAGGGATTTATTGATGATGGTATGACAGAAATACAGTATGATTGTATCTCCAGCAAATTTTCCCCAATCACTATATTCAACTCCCGATTCTTGTCCTTGTCATTGAAGTAGCACATTACTTGGGTGATGTATGGATCAGAGCTAACTTCAATGCCTACAGTGAATATTTCTTGAAGGACAAGTGAAGAAGACTTCCCCTGCTTCTGGGGATTCCAAATAGAGCTTGTTGGCTCAGACAGAGAAGGCTGCGTTAAGAACAGGAACAGGACTCCTGAAACTGCTGGAGCTAGCTATGTGCCCCTTCCCAAAACACTGTGGTGAGGAGTCTGACCAGTTAAAGGGGACATTTCATTTTTGCTTTATTTAGTTTTTGCCACCAAGTATCAAGGTATGCTTATGAGACAAAGCTCATTTCACTGTCAGCCAATTGGTTTCTGTGCTAGTGGTCAGATCATGATTTGTCTGTACTAGAGCTGAGTGTTGCTGATTCAGTTTCCAGTGACTAACCCTCACAGATCAGCTCCAGTTTTTAGGGACCTATTGATGGATGTTTTTGACACTTATTTGCCTATTTGTCAGTATGGGTAGGCCCACAGCAGTTAACAGGAGTACTTAACTATATTTTTTGCTCTGAAATGGCTTTGATTGCACTTGCCCATCAATCTTAAATATCACTCCTATCCAGAGTATATTCCAAACTTTGTAATGTGCTGTGTTGCTTACCAATGGTATACCATCTTAGGCAATTTCATCCAAATTTTACCTTTTCAAGTTCTAGGCTTTTTCTTTCTCTCTTCTATGATTTTCCCTTCTTCTTTCAAGTTGCCCTGGGAATCCTTCTTCCTAAATATGGTTCCTGAAGGAGCATGTTTACATAAGCAGATTCTTTTTTTGTTGGTGATTGTCCAGGTGTCAATTAGAATCACTAGGGATAAGAAAATCCTTTCAACATATGTCATATCATAGTCATGCACACTGTAGTTTCTAATCTGTCTACAGAGTTTTGTTTATACTACAGATAAAATAATTCTTAAATCCATGGATTTAGTTGTTGAGCTCATAAAAGTATGAGCATATTAATTACATTTTTCTCATAAAATTTTTGCAGAGACTTCACAATTAGTATTTCTTTTACTGTGAAACTTAAAGTTCTGATGGATATAAACTTCTTTTCTATAAAGGCATTGACCACAACTTTTCATTCACATAAATGTTTTTGCCTTGCGTTATAAAGTAAACATTCAAATTTTAGGGCTGAAGTAATATCTGTCTAAGATATTTAACACTCTTTGTTTACTTGTATGGCATCTTATTCATTTATAAAGTGCAAAAATTAAAAACGAGCAGGATGTATCACAGATCCTAGTGTATATTCATAAACAGTATATATCTTCCAAGTGATCAATTTAGTCTGAAGACACATTCTCACTGGCCTGAAAATGTCATAGAAGACTCAAATTTCTAAGGCTATGCATTATCTCATTTTTTGAATTGATTGTTCAGTTATAATGTATTTTTATATTAAATTGATTACAGTAAGATGTTTCATTATGCTCTTTCTATACATGCACATAATACATATATACATATTTTTTTTGGCCAGTCCTGGGCTTGAGCTCAGGGTCTGAGCAATGTCCTTGGACTTTCTCAAGGCTAGAGCTCTACCACTTGAGCCTCAGCACCACTTCCGGCTTTTTTGTATGTATGTGGTACCAAGGAATCGAACCCGGGTCTTCCTGCATGCTAGGCAAGCACTTTAACCACTAGGCCAAACTCCCAGCCCAAATATACTTTTTAATCACTTTCATTCTCCTTTTTCTTTCCCCTTCTACCTAAAGCAAATAGTTTCCTTTTTATGTGTGGAAACACATTCAGTTTTAGTTTTGTTTCATTGTGTTTCTTTTACTACAGAGTCATAATTAAAGAGAACAGTTTTTAAAATCCACAAGCTCTTACGGGTTTGGAGCAATTAGGCTTGGTAATTAGAAACGTGATAAAGAAGAAGCTGGGGGAAAAGGATTTAAACCCCGATTGAACATTTATATTGAAACATGAATAAGGAATTGAGAAAATTAAAAGCACAGTTTATATCTGGTGAGCAAAGGATAAATCCAATTATTTTGCTGCAGATTCATTTATCTAGATTTTGTTATTCACTACTTGTAGAAAAATCAGATGTGCTGGGAAAAAAATAAATAAAAAGTTCTTCTTATCCTGTCGGTGATAAAATATGCTCATACAGGGAAAGGATTTTATGCCTTGCAGTATTTTTCTTTATGGTTTTCAAACTATAAATTAAAGAGATAGCCAATATATTTCTGAAGTCAACCGGGTAAAATTATCTGCCTGGAAAATCAGAAGATAAATTTTAAGAAGAAAGCAAGAACTCTACCTGTAGAGAATAACTGGAGAGAAGATGGTGCTGCAAAAGAAAATGAGCCTGACTCATTTGCTGGAAGGGACAAGGGTTTCATCAGTTGTGTGTTGTCTCATGACCTTAACTGGCTCAAGGAGGATTTTCAGAGACATGGGCCCAGAATAAAGAATAGAAAAAAGATGAATGCTGTGAAATGCTTTTGGAAACAAAAGCCAACAAAATAAAGACAGCTTGACATGCTGTTATGAGAAGTGTAATGGCATTGCAGAATGGCTTGTAACAAAATAATTCTAAAGCTGTGTTTTGTTTTTAGTTTATGACAACCAAATTATAAACCAATCTCTCCCTTTCCCCATTCTTTCCTTTTCTTATTTTCTAGGCAAATATCCAAGATATAAAATTTACCTTTATAATTTAATTCAGTATATAATTCCATGGCAGTAGATACACGCATGCTATTACACAATTATTAGCATCATCTATCTATAGAACATTTTCAACAGCTCCTAGTAAGGGTCGGTGTTTATGAAACACTGGTTTTTCTCATTTCCTATCTCATATTTGGCATTTCCTAATATAATTTATCTTCTTATAAATTGAATGATTCGGCATTTTCTTTCTTCGTGTGTGTGTGTGTGTGTGTGTGTGTGTGTGTGTGTGTGTGTGTGTATGTTGAGCTCAAATTCAGGGTGCCGTCCCTGAGGTTTTCAAGGTTAACAATCTACTACTTCAGTGATAGCTCTACTTAAGGCATTTTGGGTGTGTACTTGGATATGAGAACATCTTGGATTTTCCTGTATCAGTTGGCTTTGAAAACCATCCTCAGACCCCAGACTCTGAGTAGCTAGGATTATAGAGTTGAACAAGCAGTGCCTAAAAATTATTATAATTTTAGCAGCAACCTACAAACAATAAATATGCATATTTGAGTGACTTTGGACATCATAAAAAACTCGGTGTATTTGATTTTAAAGGAGTTATTTTTGAGACTGTTTTAACAGCAAATTAATCAAAGATGAATGACTTAATTTTGTTTCCTCCCTGACTTATGCTTATTTATATATCTCAGATGGACTAATACAGCTTTGTAATAAGACATTTAATAGGATTTTTATTTCACTGCTTTCTACTTGCAATTTTATTGTCATACAATTTAACTGTACATACTAAGAGTTTTCTATGTGTCAAAGAGAACATTCACTCTTTTGTCAATGTTTTTTACCTAATCAGTCTGAAGTCAATTTAATCTTCACTTCATAATTGTAGCTTAGGCTGATGAATTTGTTAGCACTGATGAGTAAAAATTTGCTAGATTCTTTTTGTTCTGATTTATTTATATTTTAGTCCTTGGAATGATATTTTGAAAATATTCATGCTGAAAATACTTTTTATTTTTTGACAGCCCTGGGGCTTCAACTCAGGGTCTAGGCATTGTTCTTGGGTTTTCACAAGGCTCTACCACATAAGACACAGCAGTACTTCTGGCTTTTTCTGTGTATGTGGTACCAAGAAGTCAAACCCAGGGCTTTGAGCATGCTAGACAAGCACTCTACTCCCAGGCCATACTGTTGGCCCAACACCTTTTTTTTCATATATTTTTATTTTAATTAATAGAAGGGTTACATTATATTCGCCAGATAGAAGGTGCATTAATTCACATACATTGATACCCTTTCTCATGTCTTGGTCCCCATTTCCCTCCCCCCCTCACCCACTCCTCATCTTGTTTTCCCCTCTTCCCTATTCAATTTCAAATAACCAAATACAAGTATAACCAGTATATCAGATAACAAAGTGAGATACTGTAACAATATGAGATAACCAAGGGACAGCAAAAGAGATGAAAGATAACATAGTACATTAAGGACAACAATCACTCATATGGCTTTTGTTTCTATATCCTAGAGGTCCTTTCATAAGGCCATACAATATGATGCTAAATGAAAGGCCTAACATCTTTTAAAAAAATTATATTGAATTTTAGTCTTTGAAGTTACCTACTTTCAAACTATGATCCAGGTATCAGTAACTCATACCTGAAATCCTAAGAGGCTGAGATCTGAGTATAGTGCTTCAAAGCCAATCAGGAAAGGAAAGTCTGTGACAGCCTAATCTTCACTAAAACTACCTAAAGCCAGATGTGGAGTTGTAGCTCAATTGGTAGCATGCTAGCCTTGAACAAAAAAATGGTCAGAACAATGCCCAAGCTCCAGGATGGGTACCCAAATGAACAAATTAACAAATATAAACATGTGGATCACAGGGAAGTGATATTAGTTTGCCTATTTTTTAATAAAGACCTAATCCTTACAGAAAGTAGTTTTTACAGACTCAAGACAAGCCTGCTTGTTCATACACAATGCTGAGTTCATCTTCTGACTATTCAGGAAGCTCTAGCCACTACTGTAACTCATGCCAGAATTTCATAAAAGGAAGAGCTTGTGAGAGGCATGAAAACCAAATAGATGATACACAAATGTTAATTTATATAATAATACTTACTCTGTTGGAAATCTTTCCAGAGTATATGCAACATTCTTACACATCCTATGTGAATGTGCAATACAAAAACTTTAACACTTACATGTGTGGGCTATTTTACAATGTCATATTTTTCTAAGTCCTCTGAGAAAAATGAGAATGCAAGAAACAAAATTTTTACTCAGTTCTGGAAGCTATTGTAAAATGTTTATTGTGGCAATTTTGTTTTCTGTACTTTCAAACACGTTTGAAAAATTTCTGACTCTTAAGTTATTCTTGAAGTGATTCTTAAAGCTATAAGTGAGGAAATGTACTACTGGTTTTTGGGAAATACCAGCTATTGATTCTTAAGTCATATTAAGGATCCTGCAAAAGTGAGATTTCGCAATGTTAATACATTTGAAACATTGTATACACTCAAATTATCTTGTGTTTGTGGTTTGAAAGCCATTCAAACATGTCAATACCTATCAATATTTGATTTTTTATTATAACATGAATAGAATAAATTTTTCTGTAATTCAGTGTCTCTTGCCTTCTATACAATTTAATTCCAAATATTATTTCATCCATGCACTTATTATCACTTAAAAAGAGACTAAAGTCAGCCAGGTGTGGTGGCTCTCGCCTGTAATCCTAGCTACTCTGGAGGCTGAGATCTGAGGATCAAGGTTCAAAGCCTGCCCATGCACAAAAGGACCTGAGACTCTTATCTCCAATTAACCACTAGAAAAAGGGAAGTGGAGCTGGGCTCACAGGTAGGGTGCTAGCCTTAAGCTCAAGAGCTCAGGAATAACACCCAGGACCAAGGTTAGGGTAGTAGCCCTGAGCTGAAGAGCTCAGGTACAGTGCCCAGACTGAGATCAAGCCCTATAACCCCCCTCCCCCCCACAAAAAACAACCCTAAAGTCATACTAGTAACCCAGAACAAAATACAGAGCATTATTTGCAGGCAGGAAATACAGAAGTATACTATACTGGGTAATGACTTGTTCTTAAAATCTTTCTGATTCCATTTCCAGGAATCTTCCTTTATAATTCTTGCCATAGAGAGAGACAAAAATCTTGAAACATATGGGAGCAGATGGTCTTGGAATTGTTGCTTCTCAATGTGATTCCTGACCCCAGCGGCAGGCTTTCCATATGCTTCCTCTAAATGACCTGGCTCCTCCTGCTCTTCCATGACCTCAGGCAGTTCGCATCTTCAGATATTAGCTGATAGTGCTGCTTTCCCTCCTCCGCTGGTGGTCCTGCTTTATTAGACTGAGCAAAATTTGTCTCATCATACACTTAATTTATGTCTTCATCCAGAGCCGATATGCAGTCTTTGGACTTATGCTTATATAGTATCAGAAACCATATCAACATTAAATTATTTTTATTTATATCTTTCAGTAGTTGTGCATAAGTATTGCCATTCCACAAAAATTACATATGAATATGATGCATCTGGAGCAATAATGCCCCTTTCATCATTCTGGCCTAGCCGAAATCTCTTCTTCACTCAATTTTCTTTATTGCATAGAATAGGCACTGCATTGTATGATTACATTTTCTACCCCTTGTTCTTTTCATTTGTCTATTCCTATTGCCTTGATCCGATCTCTCCCTCTTGTGAGACTTTATTTTGTTGGATGATTAATTAGTCTTCTTAAGGAATTGTACTGCTTGAGTTCATTTTAGAGTCACTATATTTTGGGTTACCTTGACATGTATGTTTACGTAGTCATAGTTAATTCTAGCTTCCACATATGACAGAAATACACATCTTTTGTCTTACTTTACATCACATGATTTTTCTCCAGGTCCTTCCATTTATTTACAAATTATGCACTATTTTTCATTCTAATGGATAATGAAGTTCGTGTGTGTGTGTGTGTGTGTGTGTGTGTGTGTGTGTGTGTGTGTATACATATAATACTTTCTGGATCCATTCATCATTGATGGACATATTGGTTGGCTTTACTGTATCTTGGTTTATAAAGTTTTGGTAAGTGCCTAGAAGTGGAATTGCTGAATCATAGAGAATTTCTATTTTGTTTTTTCTTTTCTTCTATTTCTTTTTTTTTTTTGAAGAACCTCCATACTGCTTTCCTCTGTGGTTGAGCTAATTTATAGTCTTACCAATAGTGTATCAGAAATCCTTTAGAAATTTTGTGATTCAAATCTCAATGCAGTATGTAAATATTTTGCAAGAGAAGTAATGTAGCTTATATGATGTGTACTTTAAAGAATGGAAAGCAAGAAGTTTTAAAGCAGGCACATAAATAGAGCTATGAATTTAAATCCTACACACATTTCTTAATCACTATTCTGGACTGATCAAAGTTTTGGAACTTACTACAGTTATTTTTATGTCAGTGGCAATAATGGAGAATTCAGAAAAAAGCATAAGGGAAATAAAATGGTTTTCCAAAGAAAGCTATTTATGTTATTATAGTTTTTGTAATATAGTGCCTATCATCTATTATCTGAATATATTGTATCACACTACCACTTAAGACACATCTTAGATATTTTGTTTATATTTTCTTTAATGAGATATGTTTTCACTCAAGATTTTCTTTTCTCTACATTTTTAGAAGCTGGTGTTGTCAAAATGTACGACCAGACTACTTCTAGTACAGTATTTTATATCAAAATAACTAATGCTTTTTATTTTTTTTAACAAAATCTTGTTCCAAATATCTCCCAAATCCTAAAATAGCAACCATTATTAAGTTATGCTTTATGTGTGTATAAAAATTAAATAAGGCCAGGAGTTTAGCCTAGAAATAGAGTGCTTGCTTAATATGCACAAAGACCCAGGTTCCATTCCTAGGTATAATAAACATAGGAAGAGCCAGAAGTGGTGCTATTTGTTCAAGTGATAGACCTCTAGCCTTGAGAAAGCCCAAGGATAATGTCCAGACCTTGAGTTCAAGCACCATGATTGGCAGAAAACAACTACTACAACAACAACAACAACAAAACTTGTCTGGCAATGGTGGCTCATGTCTGTAATCCTAGAAAGGCTGAGATCTGAGGATCATGTTTAAAGCCAGCTGAGACACAAAAGTCTTTGAGAATCTTATCTCTGATTAACCACTAGAAAACCAGAAGTGGGGCTGTGGCTTAAAGTAGTAGAGAGGCAGCCTTGAATTGAAGAGCTCAAGTACAGCATCCAGGCCCACAGTTCAAGCCATATGACCAACAATAAATAAGAAAGTAGGTAGGTAAGTAAGTAAGTAAATAAGCAAATAAGTTAGTTATAGAATCCAGTTTCTTCAAAGTATCAAGTTTCAAACTCAGGGCTTCATGCTCAGAATGCAGGTATTCTATCACTAGAGCTCTTTCTTCAGTCTCTGGATTTCAATATATAGGGGAAATTATGAAAAACTATACTTAATAATCCAACACAAAAGATATTTACATTGCTATTTTATTTTATTAATTATTAAAATAGTTAATTGTAAAATTGGCATTCATAATTAAGAGGTATTTATATCATATATTCCATAGCTATGTTTATTGAAATTCTTAAACATGTGTATGCAACATTTCTAAAACAAAGAGAGCCTCGTTTTCTATAGTAGGCATATATATATTCTTATCAAAATACAAGACAAGTAGTTTTTATTTGTGTGGAGGGTAGATCATCTAGTGTGAATGAATATATTCAGTCATATTTTTATGTCCAGAATTTGACAAAATACTCTGCTTGTGTGTTACAATGTATTCTCAATTTACACATTATTGATAATACATAGACCTCTGACTTTTATCCTCATAAGTGAGTGAATTTGTATGTAAGAACCAGTTTTCTAAATTATCTCACTAAATTGCGTCAGCGAAGAGTAAAGATGAACTTCTAGACTATACAGCTGTAACTTGCTATAGAATTGTTTGTGGTATTATTATTTATGGAGTAAAATTCAAATATAAAACACAATATATATACACATGTATATATATGATATGCATATATACATATATATAAGTCTAGATAGATAGATAGATGCATATATTTGAGGGATCTTCTTCCAGCATTTATTTATTTTAAATAATTTTGGATTGTCTATTCTATACAGGTATTAATGTTGAGTGCTATGATAATACTGTGGAAATAAGACTTTAGAGATTCTTCTTCCACAATTCAGAATTGATAATAGTATTTAATAATAGTTGTGTGGCTCAAACAATAAGTGGTTACAAATATACATGGAATAATTAATGTGGAAAAATGTAAGGCAGAGAATAAATGAAAGTAACAATGTAGCCAGAAGAAATTTCAAAGGAACTGAATGAGTTCACTAAATAGAATTCCTTACAAGATGACTTTCCAACAAGAGGAAGAAGCAAGTATAAAGGTCTTGAAGTATTCTATATGAGTGTACAAGGAAAGGACTGATTAAGAGATGAATAAAATGGGAGAAGAGATGAAAGAGGTACTTGTGTGTTATAAGCCAGAAATTAGTCAAGAAAAAAATAGGTATTTACATTTCAGGACTATATTCACTTACTACGCATTTGAGCAGGTCAACTAACATCAATATTCTTTAAATACTCACTGCCTACATTCCAACAAATGTGTTTTTTATTATTAATTTAATAAAAAGAAACACTGAGAAAATTTGGTAGGTATTATTGGCTGATGAATTTCAATATGCTACAAGAAGCGAGTTTAATTCTCTAGCTAAATGGCACAGTGAATTTTTATAGTAACCCAAATTTTACAAACTTCAAAGCCAATAACTTTCTAAATCACCTCTATAAACATGAAAGTTACACATTTACTTACTTTAGTCTTTTACCAACATTAAAAATTATATTGCAATTTTCTTATTGAAACATTCCTCTAGTGGACCTGAATGTGTCAAACCAAAATTCATGTCTAATCCCTCCTTTTGTATTGAGATTGAATGTTTGTGTTTGTGTGGGGGGGGAGGAGAGGGCATTCTAAAGCTTCAGGGCCTACATTCTGTCCCTGAGTTTTTTACTCTCAACTAGTTAGGGTTCTATTCCGCAAGCCACAGTTGTACTTTCAGCTTTTTTGGTGCTTACTTTGAGATGACTCATGGAATTTCCTGTCCCAGGGCTAGCTTTGAACCACAATCCTAAGATCTCAACCTCTTAAGTAGCTAGGATTACAGGTGTGAGCCATCAGTACCTGGTTTGGAGTTGGAAATTTTAAAGCCTTTCAGTAGGACATGAGATTTGTGCCTTCATAATAGCAAAAGGGAGAGAGATCCCTTTTGGGGGATCTTCCTATGTGGGGGCCTTGTGGAAATAGCACATAAAGCTTCAATGAATTGATTTAAAAACAAAAACCTTTTTAAGTCTTTGGACCATCTTTTAATGGGATGGTTGTTTCTTTGGAGATTAGTTTTGTAGCGATACAAATGTTTGAGCTGTTGATATATTTTAGATATGAGGACTTTGTCTGTTGTATGGTTAGTGAAGATCTCTCCCATTCCAGTTAATTTGCTAGCTATATTTGTTGCCATGCAGAAGATCTGGATTTAATGCAGTCCCACTTATCCAAACTTTCTTCGATTTGTTGTGTTTCTGGGTCTTTATTAGGAAAGTTTCAGCCTATGCCAAAGAGACCTACTGTATCTCCTATTCCTTCTTGTAAAGTTTTCAGTGTATCTGCTTTTGCCTTGAGGTCTTTGGTCCATTTTGAGTTAATCCTGGTGCAGGGTGAATAGAAAGATCCAAGTTTATTTTTTTGCAGGTGCTTAACCAGTTCTGACAGCATCACTTATTGAAGAGGCTGTCTTTCTTCCATTCTAGTTTTTTGGCTCCATATCACAGATTAGGTGACCACAGGTCTGTGGGTTGATTTCAGGGTCATCAGTTCTATTCCACTGGGCCTCAGGTTTGTTCTTAAAGAGAGAATTCTCTGAAGAAGAAATAAGAATGGCCTATAGACCATGAAGAAATTATCAACATCTCTGGTCATAAAAGAAATGCAAATCAAAACAACTCTGAGATTTCACCTCACTCCAGTTCCAATTGCCATGATCAAGACATCTAATAACAACAGATGCTAGCAGGGATATGGCCAGGAGAGATCACTACTACACTGTTTGTGGGAGTGCAAACTCATTCAACCACTATGGAAAGCAGTATGGCATTTCCTCAAAAGACTAAAAATAGAGCCCCCTTATGACCCAGAAATTTCACTACTTTACCCAATTGTCCAGAAACAAGGACATACTAAACCCACTAGTACAACCATGTTCATTGCAGCACTATTTACCTAGCAAAGATATGGAATCAACCCAGATGCCCCTTGGATCAACAAGATGTGGTATTAATACACAATGGAATTCTATGCTGCTGTCAGAAAGAACCACATAGCCTCATTTGTAAGGAAATAGAAAGACATGGAAAAAATCATATTAAGTGAAATAAGCCAGACTAAAAGCTCAATGGTTTCTCTCATTTGTCATAATTAGTATTAACCTTGGACTCTCCTAGCAGAGGTTTATAATAGGGCAAAACCTAGATACATAAGGCCATATAGGATGAGGCTAACTAAAAGGGCCTCCAGGATATAGAAACAAGAGCCATATAATGTATGATTGCTGTTCTTAATGTACTATGGTATTTCTCATCTCCTTTGTTGTCCCTTGGTTATCTCATATTGTTACAGTATCTTACCTTGTTATCAGGTATATTGCATATATGTTTATTTGTTTATCTCAAATAGGATAGCAAAGGGGGAAAAACAAGATGAGTGGAGGGGGCAAGAGGAGGGAAATGGGGACAAAACCATGAGAAAGGGTATCAATGTTTGCGAAGTAATGGACCTTCTATTTGGTGAATATAATGCAACACTTCTATTAATTACAATAAAATATATTAAAAAACTAAAACCTTGCAGACACCCTTGCAGATAGATGCTTAGCATGCATTAAAAAGTGAAAAGTTTGAACTCCATTAGTCATAAGAACCAATAGATATTCGCCTAATTATGCCAAGTACCTTTTCTTGGGTCTACCATAATTTGTTAAAGTATCTTTCAAAAGCAGTAAAATTACATATATATTTATTAAAATTATATATGTATACATATATGTGAACCCTTAAAATCTATTTGGCCATTTATACACTTCTGTCATTTCAAAAATTCAGCTACAATAGAGAAACAGAGTGTTAGATAATTTTGAGATGAATATTTAAATTCAGTATTATTTCTATGTTACCACTAGCCGAATATATTTCCTTATATAACACCATATTGTATTTCAGAATATTCTTTAATTTCTTGAAGAGCTAGGGGAAATGTGTGGGATATTGTACAATGATGTTTGTGACTTGTGAGGTTTGAGATACCTTATTATGCTGTGAATCTATATCAAACCAAAGACCCCTTAAACAAAATAATGCACCTTGTTTAGTTAGTTCATTTTTCACCTACAAGATAGAGTGCCTATTAGACATTTTATTAGTACTTATTTGGATCTGACTATTATTCTAAGAATTCTATTGTACTTTAAGCTTAGTATTATCATTTTGTTCATGAATGAGTATACCTGATGCACTGTATGTTTCCTAATTTGAGTTCTGCTGGAGAAAGGATCTCTCTCTCTCTCTCTCTCTCTCTCTCTCTCTCTCTCTCTCTCTCTCTCTCTCTCTCTCTCTCTTCCCCCCCCTCTCTTTCTTGTCCTTGGGCTTGGACTTTCTCAAAGCCAAGACTCTACCACTAGAGCCACAGTACCACTTCTGGATTTTTCTGTATATGTGGTACTGAGGAATTGAACCCAAGTCTTTGTGCTTGCAATATAAGCACTCTACCACTAGACCACACCTTCTGCCAAGGATTTGTTTGTTTTTGTGATGTAAGTTATAGTATTAGAAGACTTTTGAACATTCTTAGAAAATTGTGTTCATAGGCTATTCCCTCAAAGAATAGTCTCTTTAGCATTTTACCCAATAGCAATGTTAAGAAAGTTCTTTAAGAATCATATTATTTTTAACAGAAGATGTCATGTGGCAACATATGGAATATACAAATATTATTAGTTATATAAATAATACATTGCACATTAGTATATAACATATACATATATACATATTTTAAAATATAAGAATGTTTATATATTGTAAAAAAGAGGATTGCATATGGATATTACTTTTCCTTGGGCAATATGAGTCCAGAAATTTGCTCATCTGACACATATGAATTAATATTTTAGCATTGTACTCAGCAGCAGGGATTTGTGAATCAAGTGGGACTGTTTTGCATCCCAACATTCAGAAAACTACATAATCTTGATTTTCTTTTCAGGGTTTCTCTATCCCAGGTAAACTTTATGCACACCAGGTTTAAAAAAAACATTGTGGAAATTAAAAACTGGAAGAAAAAATTCCCTGAATTGTTCTTCAAAGTTTTGAGAATTCATGAATTTGCTTTTGGGGCTTGATCTCGGGGCCTGGACCCTGTCTCTGGGATTATCAGTTCAAGGCTTTTGCCCTACCTTTGAGCTACAGCACCACTTCCAGGTTTTTCATGGTAATTCAGAGATAAGAGTCTCAGGGGCTTTAGTACCCAGGCTGGCTTATGTTGCTTTCTCCCTCCCCCCTCTCATTATTATTATTATTATTATTATTATTATTATTATTATTATCAGATAATTGGGCTTCTTTCTGTCATATATACAAACAAGCTCAGCTCCTTCATTCTCTGCTCTTCCTCCTCTCCCTTCGTAAAGCAGTCTCAGTAAGTTTTACTGTTCCCTTCGCATATTTCTTCACTCTCTTGATTTGTCTTTTCCTCTACCATATTACCCGACACTCCAGATAGAACATGCTTCTACACTTTAATATTTATTTTTGGTAGAATATATTTTAATTTTTAAAAGGGACTCACTATATCATTACATACTGCATGTAGTGTACTTTAATCACACTGATTATATATATGGTTTATTTATGTATATGTTTATCTTTTAGATCTAGCATCCACTTAGGAGAGAAAATATGACAAGGCCCTGCTTTGATTACTGATTACTTTCCCCAATCTATCCTCATGAATTTATTTCAGGGATATTAGTAGGAGACTATTCTCTCCAATTAAGCAACAAGAAAGGATGGAAGTGGAGCTCAGCTCAAGTGATAGTACATTAGCTTTGAGCTAAAGTGCTCAAAAACAGTGCACAGAGTTCAAGCACCAGGACTGGCAAATAAAAACCTGAATTACAATTTGTAGCATTAAACATGCTATAACAAATATACTCTTCCATAGTAACTCTTTATCTGTTGAATATGTGCTATTTCCATTTATAGTGCCTAAAATTAATTTCTGTTACTGTGAATATTATATCTATTATTATAAGTATCTAGTGCAGTAGGTACCATTCCCATGGGGCATATGTAAGATTAAACTGTTATAGTGTATTGTAATAGGAAAATTCAATTTCCATAGTAAAACATTTCCATTTTTCCTGTTAAACTATAATTATATTTTAATTTATTTTATTTAATTTAATTGCTGAAAGGTAGTAAAAAGTAGTCTTAAATTTAAGGTCATGAAATAGTTGGAGTAGCTTCTATGGAACTTATTGAAGTTTATTCTTATGGGTAAATGGTGAAGTTTGATTCTATGCAGACTAATTTTTATATCCAGTGATTAAAACATGTAATAAAATCACTAAAAATCATATTTCATCAGAGAATATTATATATGAATTACAGAAAGTGTAAAATAAATAACAGTCTCAACTCTAATATAGAATACAATTTAAAAGCAGGAATATCTAGGAGCAATACCTCTTTGTTAAATTATTCACTTGACAATTATTCATTGAGTCAAATTGCAAAATCTAACTATTGAGAGCATTATTAAGAAAAGGGTTGCCACTGGCCTCTTAAAACTGATATTTAGCAGAGGATTTAGAAGTAAACAAATAATAGGACCTGATAAATTTCAGGTCCTAGGAGGGAAAACACAAAGTGTAACAAAACAGAGTGTGATTTGCTACCAGGGTGAGGAATAATATTTTTAAAAACACCCTCAGACAACACCTTTGTTGAGAGCGGGTGACGAGGGAGAAAGTGGTGTGCACAAAGCAGCATGTGAATGTTCTAAGAAGAACATCTGAGTCTGAGACAAGCAAGTTGTGGCTAGGTAGGGAGATAAACAGTAGAAAAATGGGATGGGCTATATATGAACAAAGAGCAGATCAGTAAGTCCTTCAAGATTATTCTGAGATATAATTGGAAGCTGCAGCAGTGCTTTAGCTGAGGAGGAGAAATGCAAAACAACTTACACTTTTTAAGGTTCTTCTTGAATTCTTGTGGCTGAACATCAAAAGGAAGAATGGAAAGCACATGATAACCCGAAAGTTGTTGCTTAAGTCCTGGGAGTAGGAGCTGCTTCTATCCACTCACATTTCTACTTATTACACTTTTTGGAGGTGTTGTTCCTCTCTAGAAGAGAGTTCTCCAACCCACTCCTGGTTTTATGTCTTACAGTTAGTGAATAGTAAATCAGTAATTAATTCAGTAAAGTGTTTGAATTTAGTGCTCCTGCTTACATGTGCTATGCCTCCTTTCTGTATTTTTGATGATTATTTTGGAGATGGAGTCTCATGGATTTTTCTAGGCAGGATAGTTTTGAGTCATGATCCTCCAGATCTCAGCCTTATGAACCTTTGATACATAAGCACCAGCACCTTAAAAATTACTTATATTTTACTTATTTATTTTGTTTCTGTAGATTTCTAGTAAATTGTAAGGTTTCTATGAGTTTTTCTTTGCTATGCTATATACTAAGATGTTATTTTTAATGCATTAGTGATTACTACATGCCATTTACTATATTAAGGCCTTAGAATAAGGTACCTGCATTCTTAAAATAAAGATGTAAGATAATAAAGACAAGGTTCGGTAAAAGAAGTCTACCTGTGGACCCAAGAAAGATCAGCAGAATAAATCTATATTATGTTACATACAGAGTGGGAGAAAACTCTGAGGGATGTGGTTACTGAAACTTGTTTTAAAGATGAAAGGAATTACCCTGGGAAAAAGATGAATCTATTATTATCAGAAAACAATATGAGAATTAGTGTAAAATAGTGTGGTCCATTTTGGAATCTTCAATAAAGTTGTGAACTTTTTCTGTTATGGTGAGAAATGAGATTCAGATATTTATCCAAAGATTGTTCATTGTGATATATATATATATATATGAGGGAACAATTAGGAATTTTAAACTATAAAATGACATATGTTAGAAATTTCAGTTTGGTATATATTGACATTTTTGCTGGTCAGATATGAGACAGAAGAGCAAGAGTATGGTAATTTTCAAGAATGATAAAAACAATGGCATGAGTGAGGAAGGAGATCTAAGAATACTAAGGTAGGATATTATATAATCTTACTTATTAAACACACCTAATAATTAATCGTGTATGCTACAAAAATCATGTCCAGTATAATTTGTTTGCTTATGTCTAATTGTTCATGAAAAATTATTTCCTAAGGGTAATCTGTTTTGCTAGATTAAAAAAAATTACCTTCGTTAATATTTTATTGTAAAACCATACTTTCATTCAGTTCACATTTATTAAAATATTCATCAAAAACACAGGTTTCACAGGGCATAGTAGCTCCCTCCTATAATCCTAGCTACTTAAGAGGCTGAGGTCTGAGGATCAAGGCTCAAAGACTGCCCAGGCACAAAAGGAGACTCTTATCGCCAATCAAATCCTTGAAAATGGGAAGTGGGCCTTGGCTCAAGGGTAGGATGGTAGCCTTGAGCTGAAGAGCTCAAGGACAGTGCCCAGACCCAGGGGTAGGGCAGTAGCTTTAAGCTGAAAAGCTCAAGGACAGTTCAAGCCCAGGCCGAGTTCAAGCCACATGACCCACAAAAACAAACAAAACAACAACAACAAAAAACACAGGTTTCCTGTGCCCAGAGATACATATGCAGAGGTAGAATGATTTCAATCTTTTCAAAGAAAGTAATTCAACAAAATGAGAAAGATCAGAATACATATAAAGCGTACATTTGTTTTAGTCTGTCAATATAACATAACATGTATTTAGTTTGTGGAAACGTACATTATTGTTAGAGAAAATTGACAGATCTATTATCTTAAAATAAGATCCCTTTGGCCCTCATTTAATAAAAGCTATGTTGTTGGTTCATCTTCATGTTGCCCTTTGTTGAGCTTTAGACATTATCAGTTTAAAGAATGAAGCCCTCAGATTAATGAGCAGACTGTGTGCCAGATGTCTCTTGTCCATGCTGAAAACCCAATTAAAATCGAGGTCAACAAGGTGAAAGGAAGAGAAAGGGTCAATGAAAGCTAGCTTGAGCAGAGCCCTAGGCGCAGAAATCAGAGGCTTTGTGCTGCTCTCGCAGGTCTGTAAGGAAGTTAGTCCATAGATACTTCAATCAAATGCCTTGAATCTCTTGAACAGTATGGGGTTGAGGGAAATATACTCCATTAAACAGTTCATGACTCATTTGCCTGAAATGTTGATCTCAAAAGTGAATACCTTCTTGAAACCCCCATTAAGATCTATTTACCAACAAATTTTAAATATCTGAATTTTTATGCCCTAGTTTCTGAATTACTAATTTCAAACTTGTTTTCTCCTAAAAGCAATAATGTATTATCTTACCCAAACTTCCTTGCCTTGTATATGTATTCAACATGTATTCCACTTGCACCTACTATATACCAGACATACAATATATCATGGGAGAGTTTTCAGATCCCCAGGTCTTAGAAAGGCCACAAATTATGTGTTATGTGACAGGACAGATTCACATGCTTTTTGTCAGTAGTTCCTGGCTGTCTGCCTTAATTGATAGTTGCATGAAGCTTGAAATGACTTTATTAATTGCCAATGACCCTTAGCTGGAAAAAAGGTTTCCAGCTCCTGATGGAAATAAACAAATCCCCCTCCTCTGTAAAACAAAGAACAGAAAAAAGTGTTAAACAAAGGAAGAAAATTATAAACACAAGCAAAATCAAAATTAGTGTGTAGAGAAAAATTAAGATTAGTACTTAATATAGTATAATGTGGAAAGGTTTCTTTGTTTTAGTCAATGTTATTTAGCAAGAATTTTCCTGAGGGGTAAAATCTTGAGCAAATTATATTAATAGTTAAATATCTCCTTAACAAGTATTTCTAACAAAACATGTAAATAAAAATATAATTTGAAAAATATAACAAAACATTGATAAATGCCAGAAACACCTCAGATTCACTGGCACTGTACTTTTAAATTCAAATATAATATTACTGGAACTATACTAGATTAATAGTATAATATCTGAATGCTGGGAGTGTATATCATCTATACAATATTTATGCTAATTATTTTTTGCTATACTAAAATGTGTACATATTCCAGATTTTATAATTTGTTAGCTATAGACTGGTTTCTGCTTATAGGCCTTTCCATCTAATATAAGCTTGTATATAAACATAAGTGATATTCATGAAACTTCAGTCACAATTATTGTATGTATAGAATTTCTATTCTAAAATATTACAAAGGTATTATATCGATCTGTAGCTCAGTTTTAAATAGAGCAACAGGATGGTTTAATACAGTTAAACAATCTGTTATCTTTCATCATTTTAATTCAGTTTGAAGCAATTTAAACTCAGTGAATAAGTACCAGTTACTGATTTTCTTTAAAGACACACACACACACAATTCCTTTGAAATTTCGATGATTTTGATTGTACCCACTTAGTTTTATGTGGTGGCCTCTTATTGTACAGGTCTCATTGAAGAGCTGCTTGGTCTTTTCAGCAAGTGGTGAATTTCAATTTACTTTTTCTTGACAGGAAAGTACAAACTCAATTTTTTGTGTCCCTGGGATCAGAAAAAAAATATTTTGTTCTAATAAATACTCTTAAGGTTATGTCACATATTCTTTTTTGAAAAATTCAGACTATTTATGACAATATTTAAATATAAGAATCAATTTCACAAAATTCACACAAGTTAATCAAGATCATTAAGAGATAGAAATGCATGTAGTAGGATGCAGAACTTCAATCAATGTAAAATCAATGTAATGTTTGCTTTGTGATAGTGGTAATATGATATTGCTCTATAGTTCCCAAGAAATTTTGGATGGCACATTTTGTAACAATGACATGGATCAATGATTTAGGGTAAATATTCACTAATAAGTCATTCTCTATGTAAATGACTATATTTTGCTCATATTGAATATAGAAAATTCAATTTGGAAGATAATAGATATTCTTCTACATATTAAATAAACTTTGCAAGAGTTAATGATGTATCCCATTTCAGTGATATAACTAAGTAGTAAAATATATTTGTCAAATTTAGCTACAACATTCTAGCTATCTGTAATTTGGTAATCTAACATAAATTAGAATAAATCTAACAATGACAAGATGTCATTTCAGAAATATGAACAGGTAGTTGCTTTACAGGCATAAGTATAAATTGTGGGCTAGTAAGAGAAAATATAAGCTGTTTTTCCTAAATAAGATCATATATATTGTACAAAGCCTGTGGTTTTAATAGAGGCCTATGCAGGGGTAAGACTTGTTTAAAAATACTCTGAGAAGCCTGCTGAGTGGCTCATACCTGTAATCCTAGCTACTCAGGAAGCTGAGATCTGAGAATCATGGTTCAAAGATAGCCCAGGTAGGAAAGACCATGAGATATCTCCAATTAGCAACCAAAAATCCAGAAGTGGTATTGTGGCTCAAGTGCTAGAGTGTTATACTTGAGAGGGCTAGGGGAGTGCAAGAGCATCCTGATACTATGGGAAATATACTTATAAAATATTTCAAAAAGTTAAACTAAGATTAGAAGTTAAGCATGAGGTTAATAAAAGTAATACAAGAGACATTTACTTATTTAAAGACAGAGATTTTGTTGGCAATTCAAGACGTCAAGATGGTTTTTTAACAATTTATTATTTGTAATTAGTACTAATTAATAGTCAACACTTCTGAAAAATAGATGTGGATAATGAGATTCTTACAAAAAATGGTCAAAGCCCTAAAATGAAAATCTATTTAAAGCCTTGCCTAGCCTAATAGCAAGGGATGAAAATAGCATCTATAAGAGAAACAGTATGGGCTGGAAATGTGCCTTAGTTGTAGAATGCTTGTTTAGCATGCATGAAGATGAGGGTATGATTCCTCTGTAGCACATAAACCGAAAAAGCCAGAGGTTGCACTATGGCTCAAGTGGCCCTGAGTTCAAACCTCAGGACTGCTACCCACTCCCTCCCCCCAAAAAAAGAAAAAAGGCAGTATATTCCAAAAGAATTGAATAATTTCTTTGCTTTTTTCTTTTGTAATTATCTATTATTTTTTATTGCAGGGATAATGTATAGAGTTACAGTTACATTTGTCAGGTAGTAGGTGCTTTATTTCTCACACATTGATATCCCTTCTCATGTTTTTGTCCCTTTTTCCCTCACCCCATCTCCTCCCAGTCATCTTTTTTCCCCCTTCCCTTTCCAAGATAGATATAGTAATGATGAGATTAACCATAAGGGCAAAAAAAGAAGACAAATAACATAGCAAACAAGAACTTTATCATGTGTGAGAACCAATTTTTTTGCCTTTTACGAGTAAAAATTTCAATAAGAATGTGAGATACTATTACTTTGGCTTAAAATATAAATTGATAATATAACTACATCACAACTAAATGCATGACTACAATACTGTAGTTATGTATACAGTTTAGTTTGCATACACAGCTTCAAATGAAATATATTTAGTTGGAATTGTGGTTTATTCATTCAGTGGTTTCATTTTGAGGTGAATTATTTTTTTAAGACTAGTATATTTATTAGCTAATCTCTTTTGTGTTATATGTGCTTTTATTTATTTTTTAATATTTTTATTGTATTTAATAAAAGTATTACATGATATTTGCCAGATAGAAGGTGCATTAATTCACATACATTGATACCCTTCCACATGTCTTGGTCCCCATTACCCTCCCTCCCACCCTTCCTCTTGGTTTTCCTCCCTTCCCTGTCCAATTTCAAGCAAATCTGTAAGAAATTTCAAAAACATGGAGAAAAAAACTGTTGGCACTTCTGATATTGAGGGCTAGGATCTAAACTCAAGCCTAAATCAACAAGGAATTGTCTTGTGTCTGTTTGAAAGTGTAATATCAGAGATAATCTCTATGACAGAGCTAGAGATTTTCGTATAATAAATATTAACTTTATTAAAATGGATAAAACTAATGATTGCACAATGTGCTGCATTTCAAAGCTCATTTAGTTTTGTAAAGCTAAGCGAATAAAAAGTTACATACCCAGAGTATTCTGTATCTTTTTGTTAGTTAACAGTTTTTGATGAACTAACCAGATTAGAGGCCCAGGAGAACTGTAATATTTAAGAACTACATTTCCAGCTGCCAATGGTCTGTCAAGAATCCAAATGGTGTACTTGGAAGAGCATATATTCAACAATTTTCCATCACTTAATCCCATCATTACTAAAAGTACTTATAGGTCAAGGGAATTGTGATCTGTGAAGACAGTATTAATACATATTTCACAATGAAAGAGTACAAAGTAAGAATGTGCGTCTGTAAGATAAAATAGCTTTCTGTGAGAAGTTAATGGTTGTGTTAGTATTTAAATGGGTCATTGCGCTTGTTAATTCCCATTAGATTTGGAGAAGAAATACTCCTTGTCATATTATTTATTAGGCCATCAATTTTAGACTTTTGAGGTTGCTTACAATGGGAAAATAATCTTTAAACGAGACAATGTAATTCTAGAAATTGAAGATCCATAAATGAGACAATAACCTTTCTGGTTATAACATAGTCCCTGTGTGATTTGATTCCAACATTACACATGAACATTCTTATAAACTCTTCAAATTGACTGAACCAACCCCTTAATATAATGATGGCTAACTCCTTTCCACTTAGTGATGCTCATGATTTCTTTTTTGTAATTTCAAAAAATTACCATGAATATCTAATTGTCAATTTGATTGCTTTTAATCACATTTTATTAAAGATTTTATTGATAAATCTAAATATCAGAAGATTCCTTTTCTTGTACATTGGGTTCACACTGTTCTTGTAGCTCTGTGGCTACCAGTAAAGCAACATTTGTGATCCATTGAGTATCCCAAACAGTTTTCCAAGAAACTCATAAATGCTTGGCTTAAAGAAGTCCACACTCAAAACATGGTAATTTCATTGATTCAGGCAAGCAGGATAGAGCATTACCTATTAAAAATTCTTGAAGTTTTGAATCATTAACAATGCCTCAGTTTCCCTGGGAAGCAGGAAAAGACACCTTGTAGGTGGCTTATTAAAGAACACTAGAAGAGTGAAATGGAGAAGGGGAAAGAGAAGGAAATAGTTGTGGATGGGGACATATAGAAGTCTGGATGTAGTCACCACGATGGCTCAGAAAGAAGCTTTGAAGATAGAGGGTCTTAGACTCATATCACATTGAAGACAAAACCCCACAAATTAATATAGCACTTGGGGCCGGGGCTGTGGTAGTGTACTTGCCTAAAATGCACAAAGCCCTGTGTTTGATTCCTTCGTACCACATACACAAATAAAGCCAGAAGTGATGCTGTGGCTCAAGTGATAGAGCACTAGCCATGAGAAAGCCCAAGGACAGTGCCCATGCCCTGATTTCAAGTCCCAGGATTGGCAAAATTAGTTGATGGCACTTGTCCTACCAGTCATTACATGTGATCCACATTCAAAAGAGTTGACAGCTAAAATCTTTCTGACAGAGATACTTTCATGCTTCAGTCTGAAGGAGGGAGCTGAGCGAGGCATGACTCATCAAGTATCTATTGGTCAATATTATTCAACACAAAGTTCTATACTATCGTTTATTAAATAACAAGAAAGAGGAGTAGTCAGAGCATGGGGGAATTATACAGTGTTGTTTCAGACCAAGAGACACAAACGTGCATATTGTTATACAAATTAAAGTTAGTCATTTAGAGTTAGATGTTGATGGCTCATGCCTGGAGTACTCAGATCTCAGGAGGCTGAGATTTGAGAATCCCAGTTTAAAACTGACCCAAGCTGGAAAGTCCCTATGACTATCTGGCCTCCAATTAACCACTCAAAAACTGCCAAGTGGTAGAGTGCTAACCTTGAGCATACAGAGGCTCAGAGCTAATGCATTCAAGCCACACAACTGAGAAAACTAAACTAAAATGAAATAAATTATTCAAAGACATTGACTAATGATTTTTTCTAGACTGAACTATTATATTCAGTTTCATACATCGATGTATGTTTATACAAATTATTTCCCAGAAATATTTCCATATTTCAAAAAATGGTATATATCAATGAATCAGTGGAAAGCTAGACATGCTTTCCTATGTCAGGCTGAATAAAATTAGTTTTATTGTGCTTTAAACACTTAAAGTATTTATGTTGTGCAGTTTTATAATAATTATTGGCATCTCTATTATGTATACTTTCTCAGAAGAATATTTTTATTTCTAAAATCATGTAATTGCCAAGGTAAAATTCTGTGAAGTTTTTGAGTCATCCAACTTACAACCAGCATATAGAACACCCTACTAGTTAAACAACATGCCCCAACAATCTTTCAACCTGATACTTAGACCAACATAGATCTCAATTAGCTCAAACTTAATGAAAGTCATTTTTTAAATATGACCTAATTTAATGAGAAGAGAGTTCAACTGAGACTACTGATTCAATGAAGATTGGCCAACAAACAGTCAACAGATGGTAACAACTTTGGCTCCATTCAAATCTGGGATGAAAATCAAAGAGTAATTTTAAGTAAATATCTCTGTGAGTTTATTAAAATTGTTTAATACCTATTGCTTGCTATGTATACGCTCAAGGTATTTTAAAATGTGGAATATGATGTATGCAAATACTCTTAATAAACTTTACTTTTACACATATACAGACACACACACACAAACACACACACATATATATATATATATATACACACACACACATATTGAAATTTGGGATAAAGTGCTGGAATCTTCATTTTTAATGTAGATAACAAACAGAATTAAAGCAATCATTTTTGGTTTATGAAACATACATACAGTTGAAATTTTGCTTTTCTAGTGATTTTTCTAAAACTCAAAATAATTTACATAATATAATAATGATGTAAACTCATTTTACCTTAAAAATCAGTATTAGTCTTGCATTTAACAAAATGCTTTGCCCTTATTATCTTTCCATTGATTGATTTCAATCCTTAACATACTTCCTATTTAATAGCAGTAGTCTCAATAAAAGTCTAACCAAGAAATAAATGGATGTATTTTTAAATAGTAGTTAATAAATCTATTAATATAACGTCTTTATATAGAATCTCTTCAAAAATCTTAAAGTTGTGCTTGTAGGTAAAAGATTGTATAGTTTCTCCAAAATCCTCATCTGTCAGTAATCAAAATATATAGGTTAAGCATCCTATTAAAATGGATTTATGAAAATTATGGCACAAACCTTCGATAAGTTTAAAAAAATTCAAAAATAGATTTCTTTTTCTTTGTGTAATTGAAAAGTTCTGTGTTTCTTTTATGTTAAAGATGTTGTGCTATATGCTAAAGGACATAACACCCGCCACCCATCTTGGTTTTCCCCCCTTCCCTATCAAATTTCAAATAACCAAATACAAATAAATTCAATATATCAGATAACAAAGTGAGATACTGTAACAATATGAGATAACCAAGGGACAGCAAAGGAGAATTTTAAAAAGGAAATACAACGCCTGGGAGTTTGGCCTAGTGGTTAAAGTGCTTGCCTAGCATGCATGAAGACCCGGGTTCGAATCCTCAGTACCACATACATAGAAAAAAGCCAGAAGTGGTGCTGAGGCTCAAGTGGTAGAGCTCTAGCCTTGAGAAAGTCCAAGGACAGTGCTCAAGCCCTGAGCTCAAGCCCAGGACTGGCAAAAGAAAAAAAAAGGAAATACAAATTAAAAGCTGGAATACTTAAAATGTATATTTGTTTATGCATTCTGCTAAGTTCTATAAAAGTAAGATGACAATGATAGACTAGCATATGGGGCCTTTTGGAGATAAAGTGGTTGAGAAATCTCTTCTTTAGAATCAAATATGTTCTCAAGACATGGTAGTGTTTTCCATAATTTCAGCTACTCAAGAAACACAGACAAAAGGATTAAAAGTTTAAGGAACTCAGTGGAAAAAAATCTAGTTGCCTCTATCTCAAATATAAGCTAAAGATAAAATGCCATGATTGTTCTGGGACCTGGGATTAATCCTCAGTATAAAATAAAATATTTGGACAATGATGGTTCACATCCATAATCCTAGCTACTTAGGACACTGACATCTGAGGATTATAGTTCAAAGCCAAGTCTAGGGGCAGAAAAGCCTGAAACATTTTCTTTTCCTGATCCTGAGGCTTGAACTGAGGACCTGAGCATTGTCCCTGAGCCTCTTTGTGCTCAATGTTAGCACTATACCACTGTGAACCACAATGCCACTTCCAGTTTTTTGAAGGTAGTTTATTGAAGGCAAGTAAGGTTTTCATGGTATTTCCTGGTCAGGCTGGCTTGTGAGACTCCAATTCACCACCTAAAAACTGAAAGTGGATCTGTGACTCCTGTGGTGGAGCGCTAATCTTAAGCAATAAAGCCCAGGAACAGTGCCTAGATCCTGAGTTCAACCCCACAATTGAAAAAATAAAAAAACCACTAAACAAATTAACAAGTAAATTTTAAAAAATGTGTTATGGAGTAAAATTTAGCACCAAGGAAGCAAAATAACTCAAGGAAGAAAGAGTTTAGCTTCAAATGCTTCACTGTTATAGTGGAGGAAGAAATGTGTACAAGCAAGTAAGACCTTATGTTGTAAACTTGGTTATGCAGAGTTCATTCCAAGTATAGTATAAGGAAACCAGTGAAATTCACTCTTATAAAAGACTATATAATAAAAGATCATTTCTGCTACTCTGTTTAAAATAGATGGAGAAAACTAAAAATAGAATAAACAAAACATTTAGAACTTGATGGAATTGTCCACTTAAGAGATATCAGCATAAACCATCAAATCAGTTTAAGATTATTTTCCTTCAGAACATTTTTTTTCCAGTCTTGGGCTTGAGCTCAGGGCCTGAGCACTGTCTTTGGACTTTCTCAAGGCTAGAGCTCTACCACTTGATCCTCAGCACCACTTCTGGCTTTTTTCTATGTATGTGGTACCGAGGAATTGAACCCGGGTCTTCATGCATGCTAGGTAAGCACTTTAACCACTAGGCCAAAGTCCCGGCCCCTCCTTCAGAACATTCTGAAATTATTCTGTCTGGAATACTCTAGTTCAGTCATTTGATATATTCCTGTGCTAGCTGCTATTCTATATGTTTACATAATCAGTGAGAGTTCACATTTTCAGAAGAGTAAAATGGGTTGTCAGTCTCCTGTTCTTTAAATACACATAATGAGTTGGCTGCTTTACTTTTCTTCAATTAAGTCATGGAGTGGTGAATCATGATCTGATCATCAGCTTTGAGAACAGTCTACCTTGGTTCAGTAAACAAATCATATCAAGTTTTCTCTACTAGTAAATCTTTGGTTCATCTTTGACAATAATTTTCTACGTCTGGAGCTTGAACTCAGTGCCTTGTACTTGCTCATCTGGTGTCTTACAATGTAAGTAAGGTCTCTAGCTTGGCCTTTTGCTGTTTAGTTAGATTTTTTTGTGCGTGTGCTGGCTTTAAACTTCACTCTTCTGGGTCTCAGCATCCAGAATAGCTAGAATTACATCATGAGCCACCAGTTCCCAGTTTCTGTTTGAGTATTTAATTACTTTATGCCTAACTTTATCATCTGAAAATAAAACCAAAGTATTGATCAAAGTGTAACTCAGAAATTTCTTGATAAATCACAATGATTACTATATTTAAGTAAAATAAAAGCAGATAATTTTATAGAATTGTATGTATTACAGTTATGAATCTTCTTCATTTTACTTGATTAGATAAGGAGATGATCTTTAACTTAGAGAAATATTTGTTGCAAATATTAATTCATATTAAGGATAAAAACAAGGTGTGTCCTGATTATTCTCAGTTAAATAGAGTAATGCTCAGAGATGAAAACTTTCAAAGACAAAGAGAAGGGAAAATTTGTTCATGTTTGAATGCTGAAATTTTGTACAACAAAGTATTATTTAAAAAGAAAACAGAAATCTGTAATAAGCAAGTTACCATGGAAACCAGTGAACATTATCTTAAAACAAACCTTAACCATGTACAATAATTCAGAGGTGTGCCATCTTCCTGAAAGGGAACTACTGAGACTATCGGGAAAAAATAACAGCAATTACAGAAAACACCCACACTCTCTTCAAGAGCAAAGTAAAATTACTTAATTATCCATGATGTTCAGATATTTAACTTCTCCAAGTGCATCATTTAGTGTTATTGACAAGCACTCTGAGAAAATGTCATTCAATAAGCCACCTAAAGTCTTTGCTCATTAAAATTAATTGTTTTATAATGGAGAAGGCCAAACATAGCCTTACTGTCTACATTTTAACAAAATTTTATATTCCACAATGATATATAGAAATGTACATCATTTTGCTACATCTCATTTTTAATGATCTCTTATGCAAGTGTAAATCCATTCCTCAATATCCAAAACATAACTAACCCTTCTGAGAAGACTTTTAATGTCAAGCAGAAAAGCATTACTTATATATCCTGTGGAAATCTTTGTTATTAAAAATAATAAGTACTAAAATGTAGTGTGCATATGCTTATCTATATAAATGATACAATATATATTAATATAATATACATATACATATATAATATGCAATATAATATACATATAATACACATATACAGATATATTCAAATATTTATCCATTCAAAACTGTATTCAAACCTTAGGTAAAATCCATTTATTCTGCAGAATATTTGAATGCTTAGAATTCATGTTGAATGTATTAATATTACAGCATAATAGAGCTTACATCATACAGTAAGTGATATTCCAAACACACATGTACACACAGAGTTGTGCACACATTCATGATAGAAGTGTTCTGATAAACATGTTGCTAGATAAATGATCATTGTAAAATCATCACAGAATATACTCATACAAAATTAGTCCAACTGGCATACACTATTGCATGCATTTTATAAACCCATATTTTATGGTAGTGGTACCATAATGCTAAATATTTGAGTATCAAACATTATCTCAACAGAAGATCTGTAGTAAAGTACAGTATGAAAGATAACAAGTAGTATCCCTACAGAGGAAACTTTCAATGAAAGGAGCTACTGAGACTGCAAGTTGCTCGGGATGAGTCACTGAAGAAGATGAACATTTCTAGGCACTGCTGTTGACTTGATTAAGGTGAGGAAGAGTTGGGTCAAAGTGAAGTACAGAGGTGAGAAACATAACTGACAAGGCCACTTCAGGAAGGAACAGTGGACAGTGTACCAGATTTGAGGGAAGCTGCCTTCACCTGTTGTGGGGTTAACAGGTGATCACTGTGGAGGGAGCTCAGGAGGGGATATCAGGAAAAAATTGTCTTACAGAGGCAAATTTAGAACTAGGAGGCATCCTTTGAAATCCAAGTTCTCTTGGCTTTCATTCAAGTCTGAATGAGATAAGATAGGAGAGGATAGGACAGGACAGAATAATAAAAAGAAAAGAAAAGAAGCAAGGGGAGCTGTGATAAGGGGACAAAAGAAGGGAGGGGAAAAAAGGGGGAAGAAATTTAGAGTTTCTCAGAAATAGTTGGATAACCATTTCAAGGTGAGGAGTAAACAAATTTGAAGTAAGTGCTAGAAGATGTGAATAAGATTAAGGTACAGTAGGTGAGCACAAGAAATTCTTTTATATAATTAATATTTTGCAATATATTTTTTAACAATTGACTACCCAGAAACTAGCTAGGATAATGCAGGATATATGACAGAAAGTCAAAAATAAAACTAAACGTTATCCCTGGTTTTGTTCTGTAGAGCTAATTTATCAGGGTACAACAAATTGAAACAGACTTACAGAAGGAGTTGTGGTCTTGTGGGCTAAAGCATTTTCATGAGCGCAGAGTACGGTTACAAACATTGGTAAGATCCCATGTTCTAAGGAAATATTTGAGAGATTTACAGGGGATATGATGTTTAGAGAAAGGGAACATTCCTTATAATCCTTTTAGCTATAAGACAATATCCTTCTCTTCATGTTCTGTCTTAGACTGGCCTCTGTCTCTGGATCCTGTTGTCTTGTTTATTATGTTTACATTTTATTATCAAGGAATCGCTTTTCCCCTACTTCATATCTTTCTGTGATTCCTAATGCTGGAGGAATTTGCTTTATATACTTTTCAATTGGAAAAACTCCTTTAAGAACTACTTAAATGTCTAGAACAAGCAGAGGACACTATTCTGAGCTATATTGAACTTAACTCTTTCTCTTTCTCTCAATATCTAACTCATTTCTCTCTCCTCCTCTCTCTCTATTCCCTTTTCATGTATATATAATATAAATATGAGAACACAATATTTTCAGTTAATTTTTGTAACATTTATTGGATTAACTGAATTAAGTAAAATATATATGGAATTTGACATTTCTATGTCAGAAAGATTTTCAACATGGGCACCAATGGCTCATACCTGTAAAATTTACGTATTCAGGGGGCTGAGATAAGAGGATCAAAGTTTGAAGCCAGACCTAAAAAGAAAGTCCATGAGACTCTTATTTCCATTAAACATCAAAAAATCACACAAGTACTGTTGTAGTGTTGTTGCCCAAAGTGGTAGAGTCCCCCAAAAAGCACAAACACACACCACACACACACAGACACACATGCACGCACACACACACACAATATATATATATATATGTATATATATATATATTGCTTTTGAACTAAACACCTAGGCACTGTGCTTGAGCTTTCTCAAGACTAGTGCTCTACCACTTGAGCCAGAGAACCACTTCTGGCTTTTTCTATGTATGCAGTCAGCAAGGAATTAAAACCAGGGCTTCATGTTTGCTAGGCGAGCACTCTACCACTAGGCCACACTCTGGCACCCTGTCTGTGTTATTCTTTTGTAGTTTTTTTTTTTCTGTCCCTTATATACACTAGACTCAAACATTCACAATGCAGATACCTCCTTGTAGTGTAAAAGAATGTACTTTTCTGTTTTCTTTCTCCTAACTCACCATTACACTCTTTTAGGCAAAAGAAATGGTTGTTATTATTTTGTATCCACTTCCTAAATAACTGGGATTATAGGCATGAGACATCATACCTGATCCTTTGAGTTAATTCTATAAAAAGACATTTTTTTATGTCTAGTAGAGAAACTTGATTTCTCTACTACAAAAATATTTCTGAAATATTGAGTATGTGACAGTTTACTCTTGACAAATTTATTAACGTATAATTGCTTGGAGGTTAAAAAAATCAAATTCAGAACTGTCTGAAAAACTTAATAGTTTTGCACCCAATATAGTACAGCTGTATTTAGAATAAATAAACCACTGGGAGACAATTTCTGCACAGCTGAAATAAATCTGTCAGCAAATATAAAGATCATGTACTAAAATAGATTCCTTTCATTATTTTGTAGGGACTATTGAGAAATATAAATGAGATTCACAAAGTATTAAACCTCTTATAATCATTTACTCTTATTCAGTAACTTGTAACATTATAATTTTAGCAACATTCTAAAATAGAAGGAAAATATCTATCAAGTTACTGATAAAGTATTTTTTTTTCTGAGCTGTACTTTCAGACCCTTTTCACTTATATACAATGTTTTTTATAAAAGTTTTCTCTTTTTAATGTTGTTTACAAAAAGTCAAAAAATATTATTTAATCAATTTATTTCTGGAAAAAATGCACTTTTCTACCCATAGTTCTAACATAATTTTAGGTTGTTCATCAATTCATTTAAATTTTTTTTGCTTAAAGCATTTTGTAGCATTTGCATATATAACACACATACAAACATGTGTATGACCACTTGAATCACAGGTCCATTTCACAAGTTTTTGGTTGGTAATTGATGAGAAAATGTCATGGATTTTTTTTTTGCCAGTCCTGCGCTTGAGCTCAGGCCCTGAGCACTGTCCTTGGACTTTCTCAAGGCTAGAGCTCTACCGTTTGAACCTCAGCACCACTTCCGGTTTTTTTTTTAAGTATGTGATACCGAGGAATCGAACCTGGGGCTTCATGCGTGCTAGGCAAACACTTTAACCGCTAGGCCAAATTCCCAGTATGGGCTGGCTTCAAACAATAATTCTCAGATCTCATCCCATTGAGTGGATAGGTTTTTGGGTACCAGTGCCCATAATAAAGGTATAGTTTAATACTCCAAAAACAGAAAATAATAACAACAATTTACATTATGTGTTCTTAACACTCCACAATTAAGCTCAAATAAAACTTCAAAATATTTATTTTGCTCAAAATTTACTTCCAAGAAATACAATGTAGCATCCAGATAACATTCAATTTTTCATTGAATTGCTATTTATCAGAGAGCAATACAAAGATACTTGTTCAATATGAACCACAGTCTAGGGGTTGGAAGTGTGGCCTAGAGGTAGATTGCTTGCATAATATGAGCAAAGCCTTGGGTTTGACTCCTTGGTAGCCAGAAGTGGTGCTGTGGCTCAAGTGGTAGAGTACCACTCTTGAGAAAGCCTAAAGACCATACCCAGGCCCTAAGTTCAAATCCCAGGACTGGCAAACACACACATACACACACACACACACACACACACACACACACACACACACAAACACACACACACACCTAGTCTAATCCACAGTCTAGATTGAAAAGGTTAAGAGAAGATTTTTAAAAATTGAAAAGCTCTGTAACAATATGAGATAACAGTATCTCACTTTGTTACCTGATATATTTGTATTTGGTTATTTGAAATTGGATAGGGAACAGGGGAAAACAAGATGAGGGGTAGGGGTTGGGGGGGGAGGGAAATGGGGACCAAGACATGTGAAAGGGTATCAATGTATGGGAATTAATGTACCATCTGTCTGGCAAATATCATGTAACCCTTCTATTAATTACAATAAACATATATGAAAAAAATTGAAAAGCTCTGTGTGGTGGGGGGGGCGGGTATGTGAGTGTAGGTTGTTCCTGGGTCTTGAATTTAGGGCCTGGGTGCTGTCCTTTTGCTTTTTATGGACTCTACCACTTTGGGCAACAACATTACTTTCAGTTTTCTGATGGTTAATTGGAAATAAGAGTCTCATGGACTTTCCTTTTAGGTCTGGTTTCAAATCATGATCCTCTTATCCCAGCCTATGAACAGGTACATTTTAGAGGTATGAGCCACTGGTGCCCATGTTGAAAACCTTTCTGACATAGAAATGTCAAATTCCACATATATTTTACTTAATTCAGTTAACAATCCATTGAGTGTTACAAAAATTAACTGAAAATACTGTGTTTTAATATTTAGAGAATAGAAATGTAAAAGAGAATTTATTGATGTTTGTAAAGCTGGCAGAGAGACCAAAATCTAAAGGGCAATAATCACATTCACCAAGCAAAATTTGAGTTATCAAGAGAAAGGATTGTTTGTTTATTTGTTGTTGTATGAGTTGAATTTGTTTTTACAATCCACAAGATATAAGGCAGCTCAAGAATTCTAAAAATATGTAAGAATCCAGTATTCCCCCAAAGAAGTATTTTTCATATACCCAATATTCCTTTGAAAACAACTAACATGTGCAGTGCTTCTTCTAATTGGTTCATAGCATACTTTTGTTTATGTGTACTAATTGCACTATTTTGGTAAACAAGGTTTTGTCAGTAAATGCAAAAACAGTTCCAATATTTTGTCTGATTTTCTTTTAGGCATGCTATATTATTTTATTTTATAAGCTTTGCCCTATGTGGTAAACCATTTTGAATTCAAAAGAATATGTTTATTATGTTCTCTATTCTTCCTAGAATTCAGTCCTACGAATAAGGATTAAGGATAAGAAATAGAAGCAGGTAGTGAATTCTTAAAGAATGTCAATTCACACATTTTAGCTAAGATTGCTTATAGACTTAATCATGAAATTCATATTTAAGCAAGAGAGAGAATCTCCTTCATATGTTTTAGAAAGATTAGTATCTTAATTTTGAAAAAAAATCATTCTGGTTTTAACCTCAAAGGAGAAAACAAGATACTGAATGGTCATGCCAGCTGGGGGAATACTTTCCTAACAAAGCCTAGTTAGATATTTATATCATTATTTTGGAGACACAAAATTCGTATACAGGCATATGGTTTTGGGCATACTAGAAGAAGCCCAACGGTCTGTTCTGTCATCTAACAAATATTTTATCGCTCTTGTATGACCTACAAGCTGGGCTTTTCCCAGCCCTTAATGGGAATTAATTCAGAGAAGAGGATATGAGTGGAAGGATCTACATATATGCCTTTTCTGTGTTATCTGTGCTTTGTAATTTATAGTTTCTTATTAATTACCACCACAGAATGAAGCATCAGTAAGCAAGAACTGGATGGAATCCACCAAGACATTTAACACTATTGGTAAAGACATCCGTCCATAATAGTTCTGTAAGATGTCAAACATATAAGAATAACTGCATATACAAAACCCAGCAGATTAGTATTAAGTATTTCATATACTAGATGTTGTAGGCACATAATAAAATCTTATATATTGATCACAAGAGGCTTGATAGTGGAACTTAAGTTTAAGGGATCTATGTCTTATAATACATTTAGTGCCTACTAGAAGATGCTTGAGTGTACTATCTATTAGTTCAGTAAATAAGTTCCTAATTACGGCTATAGAATCTAACTCAATAATAAGTTTATATACAGTTTGATTGTATGTTTATTTCCATTCACAAACAAACATGGAGTTCTTAAATTATCATTATACTAAAAATGCAGTATAAGACTACATACATGGAGTACTAGTGAAAATAAGCTAGATCCTTTCTCAAATTCAAATAAGTACATGAAAATGATCATGTAATTAGAAAGGTATCATTTAAGAATAGGATTAATAGGATGAGTAGAAGGAGTTTTCTTCTCAAACATGATAGACATAACGAAATTGAAGAGATGTTGGCAAAGTTTTGGATAATTTCGTATTTGAGCGCTAGAAATTAAACCTTTGCACTACTACAGTTTTGTTTTTTAGGCATGTGTGTAAGATTTAATGTTTTGAAATGGCCAATGTGAATGCAGTTATTTTTTTAAAGTTGTGAATCATTATAAGAGTGATAGTAGATGATTCTAAAGCAATGTAACTAAGCTAACACTGCAGTTAAATTTACCTTATAATGCTGCTCCTTATCAGAGGGAAGTTAAGAGGAATGCTTTCCTTAGTTTATCAGCATATGCTAAATTATATATTCATGAGGCTTATTGAGATTGAGTTGATTCTCTCTCTCTCTCTTTCTCTCTTTTCTTTTCTATATTTTCCGATGTCTGTTATATGGGAATTGAGAGTGATTATTCTGCTCTGACATCATATCTGTGCTCCACACCTTCAAAGGGAAAAAATACCAGAAAACACGCTTTTAAGGCTTTAAAATCATAATTGGCAATGTCAAGTGTCATTTCCACTCTCATAATGAACTCATCACTTCCTGTTGTTAAAGAGGCTATGTAATCTGGTTTTTACTTGGATGGCAATTCATCCAGGCAGTCACATAAAGAAAGCAATCATATAAAAAAGCTGAAGTGAATAAAAAAACAGTTAAAATCATTATTATTAGAAAAACTAATTCATATTTCTCTCTTAAATCCTTATGTTTTGTTGATTGACCAAACATTCTTGTCACCAAATTTCTGTTTCCAACCAGGTATCAGTACTACAGGATTTAATCTTACTCAAGAAGTTGAGACTCTGATGGAATGCAATTAGAAGACAGTCTGGAAAGAAAAGTAAATTGGCCCATTTCTAATTTACTAGCAAGATGTAGGACAGAAGATGTGGCTCAAGTAGTGGAGTACCAAAGGAACAGCAAGCCAAGCAGGCACAGACTCTGAGCTCAAACTCTAAACTACCAAAAAATGCCCCAAAGCTTCTTCTGCATTGATTTTTTCTTTTTTTTTGTCAGTCCTGGGCTTAAGCTCAGGGCCTGAGCACTGTCAAAGCTAGAGCTCTACCCTGAGCCTCAGCACCATTTCGGGCTTTTTTCTATGTATATGGTACAGAAGAATCGAACCCGTGTTTTCGTGCATGCTAGGCAAGCACGCTCCCACTAGGCCAAACTCCCGGCCTCATCTGCATTGTTTTGAGGACAAACATCACAATCATGCCGGGCTGCTCACGCCTGTAATCCTAGCTACTCAGGAAGCTGAGGTCTGAGGATCAAGGTTCAAAGACAGCCCAAGCACATTAACCTGTAGAAAACTGAGAAGTGGAGCTTGGTTCAAGGGTAGGGTGGTAGCCTTGAGCTGAAGATTTCAAGGACAGTGCCCAGGCCAAGTTCAAAACCCATTACCCACAAAATAAATAAATATATAAATAGCAATTGTATAAACATTAAGGGATTCTATAAGGGAGCTTCCAGGTATGCTTCTAGCTGATATCATTTTAATAGGTAAATATGTCACATTTGAATGTGATATTGCTAATATTTTAATGCCAAAATAAATCAAAAAGCCAAATTTTACAGCATGATTATTTTTCAGAACTAGGAAAATATCAGCATCTGATATTGACCTCACATAGTTTATACACATTTTGACATTATGTTATTTGAATGATACTTGTCCTGTGTTTATATATATGCAAACAAAACTACTTTATAAACAAAGTTAATAAAGAGAAGAGGATATGTGCAATGGTTTAGAGCGCTATAAGATGCAAGCGGAGAGTCAGGGTAGCTCAGCCTGGGACCTTAGCTACTCAGGAGGCTGAGATCTGAGGATCGCGATTCAAACCAACCAGTCTGTCAGACTTTTTTCTCCAATTAACCACTAGAAAACAGCAAGTGGGGTGGCTCAGCATGATAAAGCGGTAACTTTGAACTGAAGAGCTCAGGGACAATGCCCAGGCCCAGAAATCAAGCCCTAGGAACAAATTACAAAAATAAATACATAAAAAAGAAAACAAAAGACGAGATCAAAACTAGACAGCCTATGTAGGAGGTTAAGATTTTAGGGAGCAGAATAAAGTTGATGCCTCTACAAAAGAATTATGTTTCCTTTGTGGTAGGGTCCAGCGTTTGAAAGCCAACTATCTTCATCTAATTTTTTTGGTCACTCTTTCAATAGTAAATCAGGGGTCAGGTGACCACTGCAGGAAAGAGAGGAAATATGTGGTACATTCTCTGTCCCTCTCCTCCCCCCTCTCCCTCTCCCGCTCCCTTTCTCTCTTTCTCTTCCTCTCTCTCTCTCTCTCTCTCTCTCCTCCCCCCTCTGTGTTTGTATAAATGTGTGTTCAGGTACTGGAGATTTATCTTAGAGCTTCAACATAATGCACCCAATACCTGACGAATGTCAGGTATACATTATTCCGACATAAAATACAATAAAAAAATGTATCCTTGCAAACTACAAACCAGAGAACATATGTCAGGTATTTGCTCTATGAGGTGACATCCATGCTAAGCTGTGGGACAAGATTATTATTTTTCTAAAGGAATTCTTTTCTCTTTTCTGGGTGACAATCTGAGCTGTTCACATTGAGGTATTCAATTTTCCTTCCTGAGTCTCACATTATTACTTAAAGCTTTCTGTTAAACTTTTTTAAAAATGAACTAGCCACTCCTGAATATGAGTTAGTTCCTTGTTTATCTCGTCAGTGAAGCAAAGAAAATGCATTGCCTGATGTGTTGACTTGTCTGTAACAAGTGCCCACATATCAAGTGCCCAGGATGAATGTTAACATCCTTTCCATTTGCTCCTCATTCCTAAATTACCAACCATGTCTGCAGCATATTTTATGGATGAAGGACCACTATCAACTCCATTTCTTCTAACATGAATGTTTTGACATCCTTGAGTCGTTCATCCAATATCATTCAGTCCTTATTTCCCAAGATTTTGAACATGTCTTATTGTTCTATTTCAACCTTGATTGTTTAAAATTTCCTTTTTTTGTTTAGTTTTTTCATATATTTTTATTGTAATTAAAAGAAGGGTTACATTATATTTGCCAGATAGGAGGTGCATTAATTCACATACATTGATATCCTTTCTCATGTCTTGGTCCACATTTCCCTCCCCCCTTCCTCCCTACCCCCCATCTTGTTTTCCCCCTTTCCCTATCCAATTTCAAATAACCAAATACAAATACATCCCATATATCAGATAACAAAGTGAGATAATGTAACAATATGAGATAACCAAAGGACAGCAAAAGAGATGAGAGATAGCATAGTACATTAAGGACAACAATCACTCATTATATGACTTTGGTTTCTATATCCTAGAGGTCCTTTCATTTAGTGTCATACTATATGGCCTTACGTATCTAGGTTTTGCTCTATTGCAAATCACTGCTGGAGAGCCTAAGGTTTCTACTGATTATGACAAATGAGGGAAACCATTGAGCCTAAGTTCCTTTGAGTCTGGCTTACTTGACTTAATATGATTTTTTCTAGGTCTTTCCATTTCCTAACAAATGGGGCAATGTCATTCTTTCTGACAGCCGCATAGAATTCCATTGTGTAAAAATACCACATCTTGTTGACCCACTCATCAACTGAGGGAAATCTAGGTTGGTTCCATATCTTTGCTATGGTAAATAGTGCTGCAATGAGCATCGTTGTGCTAGTGGATTTAGTATGTCCTTGTTTCTGGACGATTGAGTAAATGCCTAGTAGTAGAATTGCTGGGTTATAGGGGAGCTCTATGTTTAGTCTTTTGAGGAACTGCCATACTGCTTTCCCTAGTGGTTGAATGAGTTTGTACTCCCACCAGCAGTGTAGTAGTGATCCCTCCTGGCCACATCCCCTCCAGCATCTGTTGTTATTAGTTTTCTTGATCCTGGCCATTCTAACTGGAGTGAGGTGGAATCTTAGAGTTGTTTTGATTTGCATTTCTTGTATGACCAGAGATGTTGTGCATTTCTTCATGTGTCTATAGGCCATTCTTATTTCTTCAGCCTCTATTACAGGGATATCATAATCAAACATCTTGGTACTGGCACGAACAGGCCTGAAGACCAATGGAATAGAACTGAGGACCCAGATATTAAACCACAGACCTATGGCCACCTAATCTTTGACAAGGGAGCCAAAAAACTAGAATGGAAGAAAGACAGCCTCTTCAACAAGTGGTGCTGGCAGAACTGGTTAAGCACCTGCAGAAAACTAAAGTTGGATCCTTCTTTGTCACCTGCACTAGATTAACTCCAAATGGATCAAAGACCTCCAGGTAAAAGCCGAGACACTGAAAACTTGACTCTTTTAGGAGATACACTAGGCCTCCTTGGCACTGGTCAAAACTTTCTTAATAAGTACCAAGAATCACAACAAATCAGAGAAAGGCTGGATAAGTGGGACTGCTTTATACTGCAGAGCTTTTGTATGGCAAAGGATATAGCTAGTAAATTAATTCGGAAGCCTACAGAATGGGAGAGGATCTTCACCAACCATACAACGGACAAAGGCCTCATATCTAAAACATCTCAACAGCTCAAAAAATTGAATCAAACCAAAACTAATTTCCAAAGTAACAACCATCCCATTAAAAGATGGGCCAACGTCTTAAAATTTCCTTTACAAATCAATTTGAATATATACTCCAAGAATATAGTTAACATTATATAATAACCATTTTGGTGATAGTTGCCAGTCCTATAAGAATGATCTGATGTTTTTGTTTGTTGTTGTACTGTACACAGTAGATTTTTGAGATATGGAATATAAAACATTCATCTGTAGATATCTTATTCTATGTATGAAATTATGATTGAGCATGCTGACAGTTTCACAATCTTGACCTAGGAGAAACTTATTTTTTTCTCATCTGACAGTCCGTCATCATCTGTGATAGTTTATGCAATGATTTAGCCTTCTGGATCCTTCCATCTTTTAGCTCTATAATGCCCAGAATGTCACTGCTACCTTCTGGACTTTCTGTGTCTCATCAGGAGACACAGAAAAACAAATATATCATTTCAAAAAAAATGGGCCAAGTTGGAAGCAGAGCTTTCATATTCATTCTGTTAATTATAACTGAACTACACAGTGATGCTTGGATGTAGACTAACCTTTCTGGGAAGGGTAAAAGAAAGCAAGCAAAAAGAAAAAAGAAAACAAGAAGAATTTAATAAATAACTAGCTAATCTCTGTTCCAGTCATCTTAGGCAAACCAACACTTTGGTGATTTCCTGTTAATTCTCCTGGAAAGTTTATGCAAAACCTATTTTATCTCAACAATATGCACCTCTAGATAATTTTTTAAGCCATCTGTTTTAACACTGCTGTGAATTATCAAGTGATCCTATGTCAAGCAGATAAAGTGCCTTATGATAAATATTGGCTATGTTCATTTTGACCCTTTAACCATAGGTATCTTAAAATACTAAATCTTTAAATGCAGTTCTGAACATCATGGCTCTCTTATAGGAGTGTAACACAAGAACAGAACATTGGTCTAGTGCATTTACTAAAATGTGATAACTTCACCTTTATCTACATAAGGTTTATTCATTCTGCCTTATCAGTGGAAATAAAAGAGCTTGGCAGAGAGCCACAAAACTATTGGTATTAATCATTTAAAAATAATCATTTATTTATTTATTATAATACATCCTGTGAAGTTGCTTTCTGTTATCTAAAATAATATGTGATTTCAGAATTTGTACCTTAGTTAACATGTTTGGAGGAGAAATTCCTATACTCCAACCTCTTCTTATAAGCTATACCACTGAAAGACAATACAAATTAGTATGTTGGGATTTAATGGAAAGTGTTGAAACAGTATCAATATTAGAAGTGTGTGTGTGTGTGTGTGTGTGTGTGTGCTTGTGTGTCTTGTGTATGAGTTGCTCATTGGGTAGTTAGCAAGCAATCAATTGCTCCTATTTGTAATAAGTAGAATGAAATGCAGTGACCATATTTCATTCCTTAATCTAATACATACTAAATAAAATATTTAAATATATTTCAATTTGATACAAAGAATATGCAAAAGGCTTCACAGGAAAGTTAAAAGTTATGATGATGTGTAAAGCTTGACATTTTTAGCATTGCTCTGAGAGTATATTTTGTCTTTTATTTCATACCATCATTTTCAAAGCATCTGTGAGTGAGGATTTCCACTGAAAGCTTTCATGAGCCTGGCTGCAAGGTGAGAATAACTGTAGAATTACAGTACAGAACTATTCCAGTATTCTCAAACTTTGGCTACTTCTCTTCTCACTATTCATTATGCATACATACACTTTCCATAAATTGATGATGAATAAGAGATGAATCATCATGTATCATCCTCTTAGATTTTTTTTCAATTATCTGTTTGACTTTTGAAGTCCAAAAGCTTTCTCTTCCTGAGTTGTTTGTTTCCAAGTCTCTTGAGGAAAACACAGTGAGTTTTATGTGACACAGTCTGTTGGCAGAATCTGACATACATATTCTTAGCAGGGAATTCTTTCCTATTTAGTTACTCAACATTTCTCATTACCTTTTAAGTGTTTACCTCAGCCAGATTGTCTTTCTTTTCTCTTATACTTTATATGCCATAGTTTCCAAACTGACAGAAATAAAACACAGATCCTTGTTCTTCTAGTCAGCACATTTCATAAATAATTCAATATGAGCAGGCCCAGTATTTGTATATCATTTAAATATATATATCTAAATAAAGCCACTAATTCTTGAAGAAAGGAGAACAAAACTTTTCTAGTTTCTAAAAGATAACTATTATTTGGTGAGATTAAAAACATGGGTTGCAATGTTAAAAAATATGAGCCAGGAAATATTTGAGACCATAGTTTTCACGAGAAAAATTTTAATGTCAAATTTGGCAAATATATATCAACTCTTAACTATAAAAGTCCAAATTACTACAGTAATACACATGGATAAAACAGGCAAGTATTTTGGTCTTTATAGAACATTTATTTTATTGAAGGTAATACAGTGAATATACTAGAGAAGTAATATTGCATGGGACTTTGACTTCATTTCTTCAGACTAGCAATTCATTTTAACAGGGATTGAGGATCCTCTCTGTTTGATTGGCTGTGGACTGTGCAGAGGTTTTAACTGAAGGTTTCTTTCTCTTTTTTTCTCTGCTTGCTGGCACTTGCCTTGCTCTATCACTTCAACAACTCCTTTAAGCTAGATTTTTTGGCTGGTAATTGGATATGGAGTCTTACAGAAAGTGATTCTCTAGTTCTCAGCCTCTGAAGGAGTTAGCATTACACATGTGATCTTTTAGCACCTGACCAAGAGACTATTTTTGAAAAACTACCATCTCTGTGGTGAAACCCACTTTTTCATAGTGTTTGGCTTTGTTTTTGTTTTACCACAAGCTTTTTTGAATATGGGTTCAGGGCTGTTTTGCCACCCAAAGGGGAAATTCCTTGACATTAGATCCACTTCATGAACTGTTTTCAACTAATGGTTTTTGACCACTTGCCAATTCAGACATGATGCAGTCCCTGCATCCTCATTAGTGCATCAAGAACAGAAAGTTTGAAGTAAAGCAGTCAAATGTATAGTTTAGAAGATGAAGTAGTAAGGTTACAAGCAGGAAAAAGGGGAATGGCCATTCTTTTGGGTGTATTTATTTATTTATTAATTTAAAGTAGCTGTGAAAAGGAGTTGCACTTCAACAATTCTTATAGTTAGCATGACTAGATTAGTAATTGTTCCATCACTGCCAAACATTGCTTCAAGCATGTGCTTGAGGATTTTGCAGAGGAAAATTGGGCAAAATAATGGACTGAGTGAAGGCAGTTCTCACTTGATATAGGAAGCCATTATCGAAATGAATGGTGCCAGGATAGAAGCCAAAAGGAAAGATAAGTAGTAACTTTCTCTTTATTTTCTATTTTGCTTTGGATATCAGAATTCAGGATCTATGTTGCTCTTGGGATTCTAGCTGTAATATTCATGATCTCAGTTCTTTAGGCTTTCCTCCTTCTTACTGGTGCTCAGGCTTTGAGAACTGCTACTCTTATATATCTTGAGTATCTGTGTATCTCTTATCTCATGTATCTCTGAGTCCTAATAATGGTATTTTACTATAAAACTTGGACTCACACAGAAATTAGGATAGCTAGGTATGCAGTGATTATAATTTTAAACATGGGAGACAGAGTTAGCCTTATAACAATAAAACCTACAACTGAAAAATGATATGAAAGGAGAATTTGTTTTATAAATAGAATGAGAGAAGAGAAGTAAGGAATGAAAGCAAAAAAAGATAATGAGGACCCGCTCATGTAGGATATTATTAGACACTTGCCTTTTCCTCTAAATAAATGAAACAGAGAGGTGTTGAAGTATAAGAGTTTGAGCAAAGGAATCACATGGTATAAAAAGTGTGTGGGGGGGGGTTAACTGGCCTATAATCTAGATATTCATGAGGCTAAGAGCTGAGGATCTGAGGATGGAGGTTCAAAGCCAGCTGGGGCATGGACGTCTGTAAGACTAATATCTTCAGTTAATCACTTGAAGACAGGAGGTGGAATTTTGGCTTAACTGGTAAAGTGCTAGATTTTAGCTGAAGAGCTAAGTGTGTGTGTGTGTGTGTGTGTGTGTGTGTGTGTGTGTGTGTGTGTGTGTGTGTGTATCATGAGTATTTGCATTTATATGCATGAAACAGGAATATAAATCTGATGGATAAGTAACAGATTTCCAAAGTTGAGATCTCAGCCCTTCTTTATTTTATTCCCATAGATTCTTTTATTTTCTCCTGAATATTTTTCTTTTTTTTCCTTTTTTAATTCTTGGGATAATGTAAGAGTGATTACAGGTATATTCTTTATGTAGTAGGTGTATTACTTCTCACACAGCAATATCCTCTCTCATGTATCTGTCCCCATTTCCTTCCCCAAACCCCTCCCAATCATTTTATTCCCCCTTTTCCCTTTCCTATTTCAAATGAACAAATAAACATGTTGGAAATGTGGTGTGCAAGAATAGAAACAAAAGCCATATGAGTGATTGTTGTCCCTAATGTACTATGTTATCTCTCATCTCTTTTGCTGTCCCTTGGTTATCTCATATTGTTACAGTATTTCACCTTGTTATCTGATATATTTTATATATGCTTATTTGGTTATTTGAAATAGGAGAGGGAAGGGGGAAAACAAGATGAAGGGTGTGGTTTGGGGGAGGGAAATGGGGACTAGAACATGAGAAGGGGTATCAATGTTTGCAAAGTAATGCACCTTCTATCTTGTGAATATAATGTAACCCTTCTATTAATTATAATACAAATATATGGAAAAAAGAATTCACTTGGGCATTCCCAATTTGGCCAGTGATCTTTCTAGTTGGCCTGTTAGTTCTATTTTTAAACCCACATCAGTTCTGTCTGTATGAGGCAATTTATCAGCAGCAAAACCATATCAGTCTGTGATGCCTATGCTCAATAATATAAAATGTGGAATAAAAATGTGACAGGGCTTATTATATTCAGGTATTCAGTCCTCCATGTACTGGTGTTGCACTGTCCTTACCATCTGGAGTTGATATTGGTTCAAAACAAAATATTCCTTTTCATGCCTTTAATTGAGAGATGATCTGTCATTACGGCACGGTAGCTGATGCTACAGGTCTTTTATCATCCAGGTTTCCCCTCTCCTGGTGAAGGGGCAGTGCATGGGATATATCTAGGCATGTCTGTGTCCCTTGTACCACAGGCACTGACTGCCAGGACTTGCAGTCATACCACCCATAGCCAGAGAAATTCCTTCATACATTCATAAATTACCCTTTCATGTTGTTTTCTTCTTTTTGCAATCTCCTACTTTTTGAGTGTGTCAGAATACAGATCTCAAGATGGGGCATACCTAAGTCTTGGTGGCCATGTACTTGAGAACTCACATCACAAGGGCAAAGCTTCAAGTTTTTTTCTTCCTGAAAGCTTAGAATTTGAACATGAATGCAGTGGGATGGACTGTCAATCAGGATGTTGGGATAACAGAGCCCTTTAAACAAGCATCCAGCCATGGGAACTGGCAGGAAGGAATGTCAATGAGAAACTAGGAATATGGCACCAAGGTACAGGAAGTTTCCTTATTAATATACTCTCTGTCCTGATGACCTCTCTTTATTCTGTCTTTCAGAATTGTCACTTACTTTAGGTGAGAATAGGAACAAGTGAGTATGAGAGCAACATTTAGGATACTGTGATGGCAGTAATAGGAAGATAGGTTCTTTTTTTTTTCTTTTTTTTTTTTTGGTGCCAGTTCTGGGCTTGAGCTCAGGGTCTGAGCACTGTCCTTGGACTTTCTCAAGGCTAGCACTCTACCACTTGAGCCTCAGCACCACTTCCAGCTTTTTTCTATGTATGTGGTACTGAGGAATCGAACCCGCGTCTTCGTGCATGCTAGGCAAGCACTCTACCACTAGGCCAAACTCCCAGTCCTGATAGGTTCTTTCTTTACTTCCTCTCTGTCTCTCTCTGTGTCTGTCTCTATCAATCTCTCTTTCTCTCATACCCACACACACGCACATACACACACATACACACACACACACACAAATTTCAATATTTTTAAAGAAACTACATTATAGAAAAATCTCTGAGACTTGGAAGTACTTTGTGTACCTTCTTAAGTCTAATATTTGAGCCTTTATTATTTTGTCAGGTTTATAGAGCTGTGTCTGTCTATTTAGTCACTGCACAGTATTAATATTCATATGTAACAATTATGAAATCATTTGAAAATATGCTGCCAGTTTTAAACCATTCTTAATTGATTTCAAAAAATTTGCCTGACCTTATTGCAACATAGATTTACACAGTCCAGTGTTATAATCCCAAATTGGTAATGAAAGATATTGAATTCAAAAGTGGATTTGAATTTTACATTCTGTTTATCAGGCAGCTATTTTAACTTCCTTTCATGATAACAAAGGACACATAAACTTATTTGCAGGAAACAGGCTACTCATTTCAGAATTCCTAATCATATCCCACTGTGCAGTCATCTAAAACCAAGACCCAGTTATGCAGAACATAGATGAAGTTTTCTTCCACATTACAAATTCAGTGACTTAAACATGTTCTGTCAGAGACTACTGCAAGTTCAAACTATTATGCTTCCTATCACAAGCATTGTAATTTTGTTCTGTTCAAAATTTAAACTCCTGATAAAATAAGATGAACTTCAGATTTGACAAAAAGTTTCCTATTAAAAATTTAACCTTATTATAAGAATTAATTGTAGATGTGTATCAGTCACCTTGAAAAATGAGCACATTGTCAATACAATTGAGAGGGGGAGATATGGTAGAATTAAGAAAAAATATGATTCATCAATTATAATGTCTGATGGAAAATACTCAGACTTAAGAAATTTAGCATCATCACTCTTTAAATCTAGCAGGAATGCTCTTTGAAAGGCTTTTTATGTCAATTCTATACAAAATACATGGAGCTTTGAAGAGTCAGAAATCTAAGTGAAAAGAAATTGTTCCTTATGGGGAAAAGAGATAGTTCTTATCTAAGTTATTTCTCTCTTGATGACCTCAAGTTAGACTACTGAAGTAAAGACGTATTGATTTGTTTAACTTTTAGAAGTTCACATCTGGGCACAAGACCAAAACTAAAGGGAAAGAAAAGTTGCATTAAAAGTTCTCAGGAAAAAAATATCAAAGAGAATAGAAATATCACTTAGTCTAGCTGAGTTTTGAGAAAGTTTCCAGAAGAAACAAAGATGGAAATAACATTCTAAAATTAATTTTTAAAAATCACACAAATGTATTACCATAGGCTTAGTCTTTTTGGTAAAACAAAGGCCCATATTCTCAAGGTTAAACTTGTCACGTTGTTTTGAGTGTAGCAGATTAGAAGAATACTTGCTGAAATACTACTGCATTTTTAAGAATTTATATTAAATTTTCTGGTATATAATTGGCAGGAAAACATATTTATTAAGTAACTAAATGAAATCAGGAAAATGCATACATATTAACTACAATAAATTGGTAAATAGTATTTGCAGATGGCATGCAAAAACATAATAAAATCATGAAGGAATCACTGTATATATCATATATTTTATAATACCTGATTTTTTTTTGCCAGTCCTGGGCTTGAGCTCAGGGCCTGAGCACTATCCTTGGACTTTCTCAAGGCTAGAGCTGTACCACTTGAGCCTCAGCACCACTTCCAGCTTTTTTCTATGTATGTGGTACCGAGGAATCGAACCCGGGTCTTCATGCATGCTAGGCAAGCACTTTAACCACTAGGCCAAACTCTGGCCAATTCCTGATTTTTCTTGCATTCTCTTTATTGGAATTACTTTCCTTTCATGTGACTACATTATCAAACTTCATTTCCAACTTATATTTTATGTGATTGGTTTCTAAGCTCAGTTGTCTTCTCTGCCTAAGGTGTTACTTAAAGTAGCTACATCTTGCTATCAAATCCTGAAATCAAAAACCATATTTCCATTTAAAGGGCGTATGTATTTCTCTAGTTAATATTCCAAATGGATTATCTCAACATTCTTTATTTTTCCCCCTGCAGTACTGGAGTTCAAACTTAGAGCCTTGAGGTTTTACTTAACTTTTCCTAGTCAGCTGCCACATACAGTTCATATCAACTCATATCATATTTTCTCTTATCAGTCCTCATTAAATCTGAACCCGCTGTTCTCTCCTATGCCATTTCCATAGACTCTTTAAGATACTGGGTCTTCCATTCCTTGCAAATCCATTTTGATATTTATGTATCCACCTTAGACCAAATCACAACACACAACAAATCACAGGTTGGTTTTAAATATTTTAATAAATCCATATTTAATTCCCCTGTAAGTTAAAATTCCAGCTTCTTTATTGTTTTTGTACCTATTGAGCCAGGGTTTGAACTCAGGCCAATTGCACTATTTCTGAGCATTTTGGTTCAAGGCTAGTAGTGCTTTATCACATGAGCCATAACTCCTCTTCTTATATTTGTGGTGTTTAATTGAAGGTAAGGGTCTCAAACTTTCTTGCCAGGGTTGGTTTCAAACTATTATCCTCAGAATTCAACCTACTGAATAGCTAGGAGTATAAACTTGAACCACCAGCAACCTGGTTCACAATTTTATGCTCTTATAGCACATAATAATTGCAATGAACAAGAACTTTTAGGATAAAATTTCCTCTAAGTTTTTCCTCTACAATATTATACTGCAATGTTATAAAAGCACATTTAAATTTTTTTAAGCTGCTTTTTAAAATTTTATTTTAAAGGAGGCATTCAGTAAGAATTGTACTTATTTTCTTATTTATGTAACTATAACCCCTATATATATCACCTTTATGCAAAGTTTTGAGTGATACATTTTTTCCATGCTTCTGTGTTATTAAACATGGTAACTCATCTTCCAGTAGTACCATAGCTTTTCATTATTAGCTTGTTATTTTACCTCTGGATTCACTTGTTTAGATATTTCACTATTTCCATCTGCAAGTTCTGTCTCAATCCTACCTTCACAGTTAATTCAGTACACTTGCAATAGGCTCCAATATAAATTTTGTATCTAGAGATACTTGTTGTATTATGTATACTTTATCTTCTTGATTTATTCTTTTAAATAAGAATGTCTGGCCCTAGAAAACAAGGATTAAGTACATTTTATTTTTATATATTGAATTCAATACTATAATCATCTTTGTATAGTGTCTGATACAAAACATAATAAAAAACATACCATTTTTAAGCTGAGTTCTAATGCACAACATTGGTGAAACTAAGAGGTGGGGGAATTATTTTTTATATACTGTGATTGGTTCATGAATCATGAATACTTTTCCCTTTCTGCACTTTTTTAGATACTTTATCTCATTTTTAGCAGTACTGAGATTTGATACCATGAATTGTTCTTACTATTCCAGTTCTCTATCACTTTAGCTATAACACAGCTCTGTAGCTCTGTTTCCTCAGGTTATTATTTACATAGGTGTGTGTGTGTGTGTGTGTGTGTGTGTGTGTGTGTGTGTGTGTGTATGCACATGTATGTGCCTTACTAGAGCTTGCACAGGATTTGGGCACTCCCCCTTACCTTTTTGACTCAGAACTTTGTCTCTGAACATTGAACCACGGACCCAAATTTTTGCATTTTGAAAGTTAATTGGAGGTAAGAGTCTCACAGACTTTCACAGTCAATCTTGCATCAGAACCTGATCCTCACATCTCAGCCTCCTGTGCACAGGGAATCATGGGTATGTGCCTCCAATACCTGGCTGAGATAGGATTGCTCAGACACAGAGTCCTGCTGAGATTTCCTACATTAGATTTGTGATTGTTGCTGGGATCACAGGCACCTGTTACCTCATTCAGCTTCCCTCAATGAACATATTGTTTCATGTACTCTTCAGGTAAGGCTGGCGTGGAACTCAAATCCTTCCAATCTCATCTTCCCAAGTAACCATGATGACAGGCAGGAGCTGCTACCACTTTGATTTGTACAAAAACGTTTTGAGATGCATAGTTGTGTCACGGCTAAGCAAACAGATTATAACTTCTAAACAATCATGTCTTTTGTACAAGTTCCACCATTTACTTCTGGAACAGAGAAAAATTACATTGTATCAGAGTTCTCATTTTCCATGGAAAATACATTCCAATATCCCTAGTGAATACCTGAAACATAGCCCCAGAACATACAGGTTTATATGGTACATTTCACACACACACACACACACACACACACACACACACACACACACACTCATAGACTTATACACACAAAGTTTACTGGTTCTTTATGATGAATTACCTTACACATGATAACTGTAACTTTTTCTTTCAGAGACATCACTACAAAACCAATACACATTTTTTTCTACATGAGATTTGTTTCTTACTGTCAATTTTCACAACCTCAGCACACTGTTATTCTTGTAAAATCAAGAACTTTTTTTCTTTTCACTTAAAAAATCAAGAGAAGGCTTCTCACGCTCATATCGGAAGCATAGTACCACTACTGCCTTTCACAGGGCTTTAAAGTCATTATTAAGTTATATCAAGGTCATCTGAACAAAAGCACTGGTGCTTCACTACAGTGACTTACCATAGAGATAGCAGCTGCATTCATACACATATGGTGGATATACCAGACAAACAATAACCATAATTTAAAAATTAATGACTATTTGCATCTGTAAATATTCTCTAATCAGTGTTTCTCCTTTCCTTTTTCTTTCTTTTCTCTTTCATTTTTTTTGATGATAGGGGAATGTGAAGCCAGGACTTCACAGACTTGGTAGGCAGGCATTGTATCAACTTAACCAGTGACCATACATTCGTTTTCATTCTTTTTTTTTTAAAGCACCACTAGCTTCTAGAGAAATAAATTTTATTTATTTCATTTTATTTTTTTTTTAGCCAGTCCTGGGCTTGAGCTCAGGGTCTGAGCACTGTCCTTGGACTTTCTCAAGAGCTCTACCACTTGAGCCTGAGCACCATTTCCGGCTTTTTTCTATGTATGTGCTACCAACGAATCGAACCCGGGTCTTCATGCATGCTAGGCAAGAACGCTACCACTAGGCCAAATTCCTGGCCCTCGTTTTCATTCTTATGTGTGTATTTCCATTCTAGAACAGTGAACTCAGGGCCTTTAGCTCTGCCTTGGATTTTCCTCTAAAGGATTTTTCATTTGAACCACACATCCTCTCCTAGCTTGTTTTGCTGATTCATTGTAGATAATAGTCTCATATGCTGTTTTGTTTGGGCTGGCTTTGCACCACAATTCTCATTCCTCAGCCTCCTGAGTTGCTATTATTACAGCACTTACTCATCTTCAACATCTTCCCTTTCCTTCTTTTTCCATTGGATCCCATTGAATAACTAGGGCCAGCCTTGAGAGTCATTGCCATGATTCCCACCATAGCCCTGGAGACAGGACCGTGCCATTGTCCTGTGGACTTTTTTTTTCCTTTTGGTCAGGAAGCCATGATCTTTCCAATCTTACTCTCTCGAGCATCTGTAATTGCAAGTATGAGTCACTGCAATGTGCTTAAGTTTAAATATTATTATTTCTTTTTATAACTGGAACTTTGTAAAATTGTTTTACTAGAGATAGGTGAATGTTAGCTCAGTTCTTTGGCAAAGTTTGTCATAATTCTGTATTGTCCAAAAGGTGATATATACAAGGTTTACAGTAACATAAGTCAGGTAATGAGTACATTTCATTTTGAACAGTATCATCTTTTCCTTTGTTTTCTCCCTGTTTTTCCCTCTTGACTTCCATATTCAACAAATTGTATTGTTCGTTTCAACCAAGTGTTTAGTAGCACTAGGGAATTTGTCATCTTTTGTCTCACCATTTCTCAGCTCTCCCTAAAATTCACCAAAACAGATAAACTTACATATAGGCCAAAATGTACAGAAAACCAAAACAGTGACAAAGGAAAAACAAAACAAAACAAAACAAACGTAAGCAAAACAAATAAAATATTACAAACAACACAAAATATTGTGTTTCTATTTTTTGGAGTTCATTTTGGTAAACCTTATGTTAAAGGACCATATGCATATATCACTTGAGTTTCTGTGATATTCTGCTGAGAATGTCCTCCTTTGGTCTCAGTGTGTGAATGTTTACAGTTCTGTACAATTTACCATGTTCAAGGGTAATTTTTGCCTTTTACCATCCAGTTTGTTTGCTTGTAGATTTATAAGCACATCATAGTTACAATAAATGAGAGATATCATGTAATCTTTATTTCTTTGAACCTAGCTTACTTCATTTATGGTATATAAATGCAATGGAAGTCTATGCTTCCATGAGAAAGAATGCTATTGCACCATTTGAGCTTTTCATAATTAAAAAAAGTTTCAAGTGGTTCTTTAATTTTTTTTCAAATTTAAAATTTAGTTGGCAGTAATAAGGAAATTGTTGGTGTTGGAATCCTATGTTTGTGTGTACATACACACACATATACATTTACCTATATGTATGTAAGTCTTGAAAATCGAACATATTTTTGATTATAGAGTGATCCTTTGTCTTACTATTAACAGGATCCTATTTATGTGATTTCCATAACCCTCTTTTCAAGAATGTAACATCTATTTGCAAAATTACTTCAAGGACACAAATTCCACATTTTACTTTTTTTTCATTTGCTTTAAGAGTTCATATACTGAAAATTCAGTTACTGAGACCTGGAGTTTGATGTGGGATCTATATCTGAGTGAAGAGACTAGATCTCACAACTGCTCTAGCCAATTGAGTTATCCTGGAGAAGTAGTATATTTTTTGACCTGGGTATATACAGAGAAAGGGGAAACTAAGTATACTCTACATTGCATGATACTAGCATGATTTTGCCATATCCACACCATTTGTTCTGAAATGTAATTCCTTTCTTAGGATTCTCTCTGGAGAATAGCCCATATCACAGTCTCTTTTTGTGTTAAATCTATGGCTTTTGCACTGTTATATAACTTTCTACTCAGGCCTAGAATTTAGCCTAGTTTTAAGAGTGCTTACCTAGCATGCATGAAGACCCGGGTTCATTTCCTTGATACCACATACATAGAAAAAGCCAGAAGTGGTGGTGTAGCTCAAGTGGCAGAGCTCTAGTCTTGAGCATAAAGTGTTCAAGGACAGTGCCTAAGCCCTGAGTTCAAGCCCCCAAGATTGGAAAAACAAAAACAAAAACCTTTCTACTCATCTGTGATTTCTCCACCTTTGTCAAAATCTGTCTAAAGATTTCCTCAGTTATTATTGTTGTTGTTGTTGTTGTTATTGCTATTATTCTGCTGGACATGGAGATGAACTCAGTGTTTGAGTGCTATATTTTCCTGGTTTACTGAGGGGAAACACTCATCACTTGAGCCCCAGCTCAAGTGGGTTAATTGGAGATAAAGCAGACTGAGTTTCCTTCATGGGCTGGCCTCAAAATGTGACTTTCATTTTGCAGCCTCTTGAGTAGCTAGGATTGTATGTAAAAACCACCACCATCATGCTCTTTAATTATTCTTTATATTGAAAATATTATTTATCATGTCTACATAATATCTTACTTTTGTTTTAAGCATGATTTCAATAGGTCTTTAGCAATAGAGATTATAAGTACACATGTGATTGTCTTTAAAGGAAAGCACTGGGTCTCAGTGGCTGAAGCCTATAATCCTAGGTACTCAGGAGTCTGAGATCCGAAGATCGAGGTTCAACCATACCGGACACTAGAGAACATGAGATTCTTATATTCAATTAATCACTAGTAAACAGGAAGAGGTGCTGTGGCTCAGGGTAGGGTGGTAGTCTTGAGATGAAGAGCTCAAGGAGAGCTCAAACCCAGAGTTCAAGCTCCCATGACTCCCCCCCCACACACAAACAGGGAATAAGCAACATTTTGCAAAATATACATTTGAACTATCAAGAAGACTTTTTTAAAATTTGCTACATAGAAACACCTTCCCATTTTAGTGATTACATGTATTGTGTGCGATGCAGCAGATCGTACACATTTTCTGAAGGGAAAATTTCTAAGTATTTCTAGGAACACTTACAGAACAGCAAGCCTCCCCTTCCATATGCCACCATTTATATATAGAAGCACAACTCCATACGTTTCAACTGGCCAGATGGCTTGCTTTCTTTTCTCATAGAAATGAAAGAGGGAATACGAGAATTCCCTGCTGAAAACAAAACAAAAAAATATTTCTTTTAAAACATATAGATTTAAAGTGAACGTACGCTTCCTTTCACCCTTCAAAAAATATTTTTCTCTTTCTTTAGAGCTACGCTGGCAGTCCAAGAAAGGCACTAACTTCGGCAACCTGATTTTTTAAGTTAAAGTGAAAAGCTAAATAATATTAGCATAAACATTTGCCACTGTTACCTAAGAGAGTTCTGATAGCTGCCTCAACTCTCTGTGTGAAATTATTCTTGCATGGCACTTGTAATTGTTTCTGTCAGGAAAATGGAAACCTTGCAGATATTTACTAATGTGCCTCAGAGAGCATGCAGCCTTGGAGATTTGTGTAATGTACCTTTGGAAATGGAAACACTACAGGTAGTTCATAGACACATGATAGCTAAATTCTTCTTGAGGCAATGTATGTCCTTGGGAAAAATCTGCTTTGTGACAATTTTACTTCTAAGAAAGACAAGAAACTGGATGGATAATGATAGATATATTTGCTAGAAAACTTTAGTTATATCATGAAATTAAAACTTTTTTACATTCAACAGTCTTATTATGTCTATGAATACAATATCTTGTGGATGGATTTATCATTCTAACGTAGGCAATAGTCTAGTGGCATTACAATAGAGCTCAGATGTAAATTACTTAAAGGAATTGAATGATGTGAGCAAAATCTACACCACAGTGTTCTTAATATGTTTTAAATTTTGAAATAAATCTGTGAATATATCTGTAGTTATAGTGAATATGACTGAAAAAGGAGCAAAGCTTATTCTACTTCTATCAGTGGGAAAAGAGGAGCAGATGCAATGGTGATAATTGCATGGTTAAACAAGGCTGAAATTGGAACACAGGTCTCTGAGCAGCAAAACTGCTCAGCTCACTTTTTTTTTTTACAAAAAATAATACCTTAATGCAATGAGATTGAACATAAATTAATCTTATGAACATTTATAATGGAAAGTTATCTTAGCCTCTTTGAATTTTAATATGTATTTTAGGATTTCAGTTACCTTGGAAGGAAAGAAATACAATAGTAGCTTCAGACAGAATATTAATATAATATGATTTGTGTGAAAGGTCATTTCCCATTCCCCTGCTTTTAGAACACAGCTTTGGCTGGAGAGTGCTCCAGAAATACTACCTAGAATAATTTCAGCTCTCTCCAGGCTTAAGAGACAAAAGCCAAGACACTCCATGAATAACTGAATAACTGGCTTCCACCTTCAAAAAATGCACAAATGGTAAATTAAATGCTGAGGGTGAGTAGACAGATCATTTCATTCCAGCTTGTGGCTTCATTTTTCATTTTGTCAAAAACTAAATCGATTCAAACTTGTTTATTAGAAACCAATTATATATCAATAACAACAATTTCAATTGAATAACTGAAATAGAATACTGTAAATGCAAGATGACCTTAATCATTTATTAGCAAGTATTGTTATCTTAGAATACCAAGTTGTTTAATAAAAATGTATCACCAAAGGGGTTATACTGTTTATTATTTTGTAGATCACTTATATTTGTATTATGCCCTTCTCACATTTGCAAAATTATCTCTGGAAGGTCACTCAAGCCTCATTCTTCCTCGCAATCCTGATGTAACACAAGTGGAGGGCTTCAGAAAAAATTCATTTTCAAACGCAAGAGAAAAATTACTTCAGACGTCATTGGAATTTCTCATATTCATTGTTAACAGTTCACATGCAGCCAGAGGTCAGTGCTTGAAATCCGAGTTACTCAAGAGGCTGGTTCAAAAAACAGGCTAGGCAAGAAAGTCTGTGAGATTCATTTCCCATGAGCCACCAAAAAGCCAGAAAACAGGAAGTGGGGTTTGGCTAAGGATAGCCTTGAGGTGAAGAGCTCAGGGACAACACCCAGACTTAGTTCAAGACACATGACACACCCCCAAAAAAGGAGTTTTAGGAGGGGATCCAGAACAGTGGTTTTTATTTATAATCCAAGATATTTGAGAAGCAGAGAGGATATTGGGAGAATTGCAGTTTGAGGCTTGTCCAGTCAAAGTGTAAGGGTAAACAAACAAGCCATGAACTATGTGAGAAGTGTTAAGTAGAAAGGAAAATGAGGTTGAAGAACAGGTGCTATCTGAAAAGTAACTGAAGCAAAAAGCATTTGCTGCAAGAGTAGTTTAAGTGGTTGATGGGTCACCATGCTAGGACAAGGCCCTCAGTTCAAACCTGATTCCTACAAAAAAGATACAAAAGAAAAAGTAAATAAATAAAAGGAGAATGAGAGGATGAGGGTATAGATATTCACAATAAGAAGGATGGGCCCAAATTCATTGCAAGAAAAATAAAACAAAAAATGTATTCATATGTTTAGTGGATTTATTTATAAGCATGCTTATAGAATTGTGTCTCATACACAAAATGATCTGCTTACTAGATTTCATTTCTTCCTGACTATGTTATGTCTTATCAAAGTGTGAATAGTTATTGACTTTTTATTTATTTTCAAAACTAAATATGTTAGTAAACCAAATATTAAAACATATCTTTGGTTCAAACATGATTTATTTTTACCAGATGGTTTTGTGTTTGTTTGTTTCACATGATTTATTTTTGTCATTTTTGGACTAATTCATATGGGATTAAGACTTTTCAATAAACTACATCTATCTAAATAATTTATTTCATTGTTTTCTTTACTGTGATAAAATTAATTATCCATTTTCATGTTCTGTTTTCTTTTCTAGTTCTCATTCATTATTTTTCCATAGGATAAAGGCTAGACACAATTGAGTTAAAAATATATGAAGCATGGCCGGGAGTTTGGCCTAATGGTAGAGTGCTTGCTTAGCATGCACGAAGACCCAGGTTCGATTCCTTGGTACCACATACTTAGAAAAAGCCCAAAATGGTGCTGAGGCTCAAGTGGTAAAGCTCTAGCCTTGAGAAAAATCCAAGGACAGTGCTCAGGCCCTGAGCTTAAGCCCAGGATTGGCAAAAAAAATATATACATATATATGAAGCATATCATAGATTCTCAAATTATTGTTGATAGTATATTTTTATAATAATTTCAAATACTATTTCGAACAGGAAAAGATATTAGCACAAGTAATTTGATGCAATGAGGTATTTTTCTCAATATCAGATGCCTTGTGGTAAAGCTAGCTATGTAGAAAGCATACCTTTAAAATTAATTTTAAAAGCTTCCAAAAAAGATATGATATAAAAGTCTATTTCAATGACAAAAGAAGAAAATACAATCACAAAATATTCTATAAAGCACAAAGTATACACTCTCAACAATATAATTTATAATAATAATATATCTATGTATTTATACATAGATATTAGGTAATACATAATTAAATTTTCTATGTATATATCAAGTATACATAAGCAAAATGTAATAATTCATACCACTACAATTCCACTAGTAATCCAATTATTTAGGAGATTGAAATTGGGAAAGTGGTGTCAAGCCAGTATGGGCCAAAAAGTAAATAAAACTTTGCAAGATTTTATATCAGACATCTCTGTTGTCATAGCAGTTATGGTGGCCAGTGCACGAGGAACATGATTCAAGCCATCTAAGGCAAAAGAATATACACTATCTCAAAAAGTAAACAAGGCTAGAGTCATGGCTTAAGCAATAAACTGTCTTCTAACAAGTATGAACCCCTGACTTCAGATGACAGAACCACCAAAGCAACAAAAAAGAATCAATAATTACTCATTAAGTGTGCATGCTAAAGTCTGTTTACTAAAGATGAATCTACATAGATAGTATCTAGGGACATCACTACATTTAACAAATCATATGAGAAGGAGCTAAATTCTCGCAAAATCCATATTGGATTAACATTCAAATCTCACAGAAAAAAATACTAGATATAAGAATATATATGGGGCCAGAAGTTTGGCCTAGTTGTAGAGTGCTTGCCTAGCATGCATTAAGACCCGGGTTCAATTCCTCGGTACCACATACATAAAAAAATAAAAGCCGGAAGGGGTGCTGAGGCTTAAGTGGTAGAGCTCTAGCCTTGAGAAAGTCCAAGGATAGGGTTCATGCCCTGAACTTAAGCCCATCACTGGCAAAAAAAAAAGAATATATACTAGATAACTGTATAGAATTTTGTTACTTTCAAACTAGTTTTATTTACGTTACTTTTTGTACAGTTTTCCCTTCCCATGTACATAGACATTAAAAAATGATTTAAGATTATGAAGAGTTCTGTGGACATGAGAAGAGTGCAATAAAGTCAAGACATTCTGAAGGAGCTAGTTGAGTCAAGATAACCCAAGGCCGTAATCTAGGAGAAGGTTAAGGTTGAGAAGAATACTGTACACTATTTGTGCAGTAAGACTTCTATAAGAACAAATAGAGACAGTATTTAAATGAACTGCAGAATCTGAATCTGTCACTTGTAACTATATTATGAGCTAAGGATTTTTCATAGTCAATGTTCAATAGATTATAATCATTCTCAGGAAATCTTTCTTTTCATTTCCTCAAGCATTTAACAACCTTCTGGATGAGCTTTTAAATGTAGACAGATCTGATATGTGTGTGTGTGTGTGTGTCTGTGTCTGTGTGAAAGAGAATGTTGGTAATGCCATCTACATTGGTTTGGCTTCTTAAGCAAATACGATAAGCACTATACAGTGAACTTATTCATTTAGAAAACAAACTGCTTTCACACACAAATTTCTTCTGATAAAACATCTTGTAATATAAAGTGTAACAAAATGAAACTAGTGATATTATCACATATGAGATAACGAATAAATCTTCCGTTTCTTGAGCTTATTACTATTTCTAAATATTAGAAGAGATAATAAATTCAATAATACCATTATCTAGGGAATACACCCAGTTTTTTCTTCAGATGGAAATTTATGTCTATTTTATTCCTTTGTAGAGATTTTCAATGAAATTTTCTTAAGATATTTATCAATTTTTCTTTTGCATTTACATGCGTATGCATTCTTGCCTCCCTTAAGTAGTGGATTTTAAATTGCACAATGGGAAATCTATTTTGTTTGACTCTTATTATTCCACATGGTGTAACCAGCATTTTTTAATACAATTATTGACTAATTTGTTTTCTAAGAAAATCTATTCTGTTTCTTGATGTGGTATTATTTTGGTATTCTAAAATTACGTGTTTCAAAGTTATCCTTTGAATTGAGAAAGGATTACGTGAAATGCCTCAGATTTAAGAGTCATTGCCTGAACATTACTTGAGTGGATATTAAAATCTTAAAATAAGCTCTAAAGCAAAGTTCTGGGAGAATGTTGTGAAACTTTCTGATCACTCAATATTTATCACTGGTATACTTCTTATAGGAGAATCACATTTAAAATCATATAGATAATTGATGTGGTTCTGGGACTTAAATTAAGGCCTCACATAAGCTAGAGTTATTTAAGAATGAGCCATTCAAGTAACCAGAAGGCACTGTTACTTTTGGGAATCCTCACCTACACGGGAAAGTAATTATGAGTGCATATATACTATTTGTTCATGCAATATATACATATTTATTTATAAGCATAAATATGTAAAAAAGCTTAAACATGCACTTATATTTGCATCATCAATATTAACCCATGGCCACATGAACTGTTCTCACCCTTTACTCTTGCTTTTGCAAACTCCAACAAAAGTGAGAAATCAGAATGTCAACTTAGTTCAGCATTTGCAGTACACCAAGATTCTTAATCCCTGCCCTGGTGGGAAATTTCATCATGTAAAATGCTTTAGTGCAGTTCCTTTTGCCTTTAGAATTACAGATTCAATTGGTTTCTGAAATTACTCACATCAGCACCTCCTTCAAAGAGATTGGTTCATACATTTGTAATGCAGTTAAATTCTCTTGTCAAAGTCTATATCTTTTAATGGCATTCTCTGAACTTCTAATGATCCTTTCAAATTTGCATGTACTCAAGTTTTCTTTTGTACTATAAATTCTTGTGTCTATAAATTCATTCACTCATGCTATTAATTCTTTGACAATGCATAATATCCCATTTTAGCAATGCAGAAAATAGTTTCTCTGCTCAAGAACATCCTACTTTTCACCTCACCATCATCCAAAACTCAGCAACCAGTGATATTATGTTTTTGCTGTCATAAAGTTTAACTTTTAATGGAAATAATATAACTAAAATCACATACCACATAGACTCTGTGACGGGTTACTTTCACTTAGAAAAACAAATTATTCTTTTTTTGATCTGGTTTCATAGTTCACTTCCTTTTTAAATAATAATTTGTTTTTTTTAATTTTCTATTTCTTTAATTATAAAAGTAGTTAATACTCATTTTTACAAGAAGGAAAAAATATACACATGAAAATATCACCTACAGGGGCTGGGAGTTTGGCCTGCTGACATGAGTGCTTGCCTTGCATGCACAAAGACTTGGGCTAACTGTTTCAATTTCATTTCATGACTCATATCCTTTACCAGCATTCTTCACAATAATTTGTTTTTAGGGAAGCTTTTAGTTTCCAGAAAAACAGAGAAAAAGGTGTACTGAGTTCTCAAATTCCCAACATATATGCTCTGCAGATATCATTTTATGAATTTCTTTTAACTAATTAACAAATGTCAATGTATTATCATTTTGTCATTATTAATTATAGATGGAGGTTTTAATAAGATTTGCTGTTCATGTGGTACAATTACATGTGTTAATGTAGGTTTTGCAAGTATATAATATTATGCATCCCCAAATTATAGTATTATATAGAAAACTTTCTCGGCCTATAATTTACCAATTCTCTATGTGTTTTTGTGTTATTCTACAATTGACTCCCTCAAACATATTTTCATGACATATTTTTACAGTTTAGCATTCATCACCATATTCTCGTATGTTAGGTACTTTTTCAGGAAAAAAGGTAGTTTTTCTTGACCTACTGGCAAGTGCTTAATATTCTTCCATGTGTTTCTATGAATGACTACTTGTTCTCTTTTTTAATCTCTCAATTGTATTTCTTTGAATTTTTGACAGAGTAGCTATTCATCAATTTAAGAGCTTCTTAATTCCCTGTTTTGGAAGTTATGAACAAAATTATGACTTATGAATCAATAAGCATTCATGGGTAGGCATTTATGATGACATAAACTTTCAAATTATTTGCGTAAATGTTCAAGCACAATTGCCAGATTGTATGGCAGACTGTAATTTGTTTTCTAAAATTTTTCCAAGTTGTCACTCACAGTGGCTGGACAATTTTTAGCCCTCACCAGCCACACATCTTCTTGTTTCGGATTCTCACCAGACTTTTATGTGGGAAGGGATCAGTTTAATTTTTTTTCTCTTTTTAGATATATCAGTACATCTACAGTGTTATGAAAATGTTTTACGTAATAATTCTCTGAAGACTTCAGATGAAGGGAGTCTTTTTTCACAAGTATTTGCACCTGCATATCTCTCTCTCTTTCTTTCTCTCTTTCTTTCTCTCTTTCTTTCTCTCTTTCTTTCTCTCTTTCTTTCTCTCTTTCTTTCTCTCATGTTCTTTTTTGCCATGCCCGGGCTTGAATTCTGTCCTTGGTCTTTCTCAAGGCTAGAGCTCTATAATACCATCCCTGGCCTTTTCTATGTACATCATACCAAGGATTCAATCCCAGAACTTTGTGAATGCTAGGCAAGCACTCTACTACTGGGACAACTCCCAGCCTGCCCCTGCACAGTGTTGTGAGGTACTTACTCAGAAATTTGGATTTCTTAAATTTTTTTCATTGGATTCTAGTTAGGGAAATAAAAGTGAATACTTTGATGATTTGGTAAGGGCCTATGCTCTGTCCTGAGCTCTTTTTGTTCAAGGGTAGCCCTCATTACTGTGAGCCACAGTGGCTCTTCCAGCTTCTGAGTGGCAAATTGGAGATGAGAATCTCACAGCACTGTCATGTCTAGACTGGCTTGGAACTGTGATCCATAGATCTCAGCTTGCTGAGTAGCTAGGGTTAGAGCTGTGAGCTACCACTGCTGTAATATTTATGTATATATGTATATGTATACATATTTTCTATTTTGTTATCATGGGTTGCAGTGAAGATTAGCAATAGCATAGGAAAACTTGCCTTGTTTTGAAGACCCTTTGATCTCTTAAGCAATTCCAAAGATCATTGCTTCTTATTTCTGTGACATATCAAACTTTTTCACACAAAATCTGTTACCCTCGGCAATGCTTTTGGTTGAAAAAAATAATCTCATTTTTCAATTCATTGCTTAATCAAAATAGACACTAAAATATTTTCTGAGAAATGAGTCTCTTTTGTTTGTTGTGTTTCTCAATATCTCTTTGATGTAAATGTTTTCTAGGGGTTTTGATGGAACATAATTAAGGGTTAACAAGAATTACATAGAATTCATTCATTCCATTAGCTCTTTCTTTTCCAAGTACATGGAAATTCCAGCTTCCAGTTTCTTATAGATAACTCACCAATAAGCCTACCTTTCAGTTAAATATCTAGTAATCAGCAGCTGCTTCCAGATGTTTAGGCCAACATGTAGACTTTAAGAGTCTCTGCTTATTTACATTGCATCAATATAGTCACGGGAATAGAATGTGGCCTAGTGCTTACCTAGCATGTATGAAGTCCTGGGCCCAATGCCTCTGAACCAAATATGTACAAAAAGCCAGAAGAGGTATTGTGAATCAAGTGGTAGAATGCTAGCATTGAGAAAGCCCAAGGACAGTGCCCAGGCCTTCAAGCTCAATAACTGACAAAAAAACCAAACAAACAACAACAACAACAACAACAACAAAAACAAAACTTAAGCCTTTGAAATGGAATTTTTCTGTTGGGTCTGAGATCTTCAGAATCCACTGCCAAACTGTATTCCATTATTATATGGAGAATAATCAAATGGAGAAAAATGTAATTGTGTATGTTTCTATGGAAATGCTACCTTTGTGTTATTCCTCCACACAAGATTCATGTTGGTCATTGGATTCATGTTAATCCAGATGTCATAATAAGGATGCAACTAGAGAAGTACTGTTTCTTTTTTTTCTTGCCAGATAAAAATTCTTCAGGGAGGATTTTCATAGGGTTATATTAAAACAGGGTATGTACAGTCTGCAGAGGAGGAGATGAGTAATTAATGCTCATTGAAATTTGTGATTTTAGAGGAGTTTCAAGTTATGATCATCTTTCCATATATTATTTTGTCCATTGCATATAAGGTTTAAGATGATATTCTTTCTCACCAGCATTATGCTTAAAATTGATATGAACAAAGTAAATTTAAATCATGTTATGCTACTCCTAAATTTAAATCATGTAATGCCACTTTAGCATACTTATAAAAAATTATGGTTTGGAGATTATACCTTGAATTATATCCTGGAGGTCCTTTCATTTGGCATCATCCTATATGGCCTTATGAATCTAGGGTTTGTTCTATTGTAAACCTCTGCTAGGAGAGCCCAAGGTTTCTACTGATTATGACAAATGGACTTAGAAAAAATCATATTAAGTGAAGTAAGCCAGACACATTTCCATTCTTACAACATCTCTATTCCCTCATTCTTTCCCAGCCCTTCCCTCCTGTCTTCACCCTCAGGTTGTAGAGTTCGCTTTCATCAGTGTTCAATGAGATCCATGGCTGTATTTTTGCACCCCTTTCCCTTCCAGTTCAGTACTCTCCACATAACCCTTCTAAAGACGTACACTTGAATATACAATTCATTGTATAACACACACACACACACACACACACAAATTGAATGGCATATGTTTTCATCTAAGTCTACAATTGATGTACCAGCCACTCTAAATTAGCAATGCCACAGAGTGAATTCAATGTGAAGTCACAAAGGAGTCATAAAAACTTAAAAAAAAATTAAGTTGTGATTTGCAAAGACAAAAATATATGCAAACTCAAAGTAAGAACTGAAACTGTTTTTAAATCCACCTAGACATAATCTAATAGTATGAAGGAGTCTCAGTAAGTTAAGATGCTGAATTTTCTTTTCCTAAAACCTATTCTTCACTGTTGGGTAGGTAGGGCTATACCTACATATAGTACAGGAAAGATCAATCCACAGCACCTACATGAGGCAGGTGACACAGAGAGTGGATTGTGCTGCACAACCTAGGAAGGATGGTTATTCCATGCCATGAAGGCCAAGCAGAGTTTGAACTCAGAGCATCATAAAGGAATCAAGGCTGTTGGAAAGGTGCTTGGAAATAACTAGAGTTTAAATTCTTCTTGACTGCACAGCACTATTTGAATCACTTTGCTGGTGTGCAGTGAACTGAAATCTCTGTACTCAGAGATAAACAGGCACTGCCTGGTTCCTGTGATAAAAAGGATTTGGGCCAGAAGATGTTACTCAGGAGAATGCAGTTGAGAAGGAGCTAGTGGTTTGCTTTTTGAAGAATTCTTTATTTTTATAAATGTCCCGACAGCTCTTAATATTAAACTTTAATTTCAGTGGTCACAGCATCTAAATGAAATTAAAATGAATATGCAGTATACCTTCTCGTTTGATAAGCATATCCCTCATCTCCACTACTGTTTATAAATTAATCTATAATAGGTTTTAGGTTTTAATTTTCTGCATGTCTGTTTTTAATCATGGAAATGTCATTTACTTGTGAACTAAAACTTAACATTCAATTTATATAATCCTACCATGTAAAAGGTGAATATTAACAAAATGGTTTATTTTATTATATCTACCTAGTGTGTACATACACATAGATAGACATGGGCAAAAATGAATGTTTTCCATTAAGCAAATTAATAAAGGTGAATTACAATTTGATTTATAGAATCTGAAATGCTGAAACTCATCATCACTTTACTGAGCAGTTGGTATCAGGTAGATTTAGATAACACTGTTTTTGTTTTTGCTGTTTTTTTGTTTTTTGTTTTTTTCATATATTTTTTGTTGTAATTAATGGAAGGGTTACATTATATTCATCAGAGGGTACATTACTTAACAAATATTGATACCTTTCTCATGTCCTGTTTCTCATTTCCCTCCCCACTTCCCTCTCCTACTTCAAACAATCAAGCATATATAAAATATATCAGATAACAAGGAGAAATATTGTAACAATATGAGATAACCAAGGGACAGTAAAAGAGATGAGAGATAACATAGTACATCAAGAACAACAATCACTCATTATATGGTTTTTGTTTCTATATCCTGGAGGTCCTTTCATTTAGCATCATACTATATGGACTTACGTATCTAGATTTTGTTCTATTGTGAATTTCTGCTAGGAGAGCCCAAGGTTCCTACTGATTATGACAAATGAGGGAGACTTTTGGGCCTATGATCCTTTGAGTCTGGCTTACTTCACTTAATATGATTTTTTCTAAGTCTTTGTTATTTTTTTAACTGTGAGCCACATATTCATGATGGATAATTACTTCTGTCCTTCTGAAATAATTCCTACCCTGACAGTTTAAATGTAAATGTGGTTTCTTTGTAAGATACCCAAATTGAGAATTTTATTTTCTTTCATGAAATTTGGAGCTAAGATTTTAGAATAATTCATCAAAAATCTTTTTAAAATACACATCTATGGGCCCGAGAGTTTGGCCTAGAGGTATAGTGCTAGCCTAGCATGCATAAAAACATGGGTTCCGTTCCTAGGTACACATACATAGAAAAAAGCCAGAAGTGGTGCTGAGGCTGAAGTGGTAGAGCTCCAGCCTTAAGAACGTCCAAGAACATTGTTCAGGCCCTGAACTCAAGCCCAGACTAGCAAAAAAAAATACATATCTATGTGGTGAAGGCATTGACACCACAATAGTGAATTCACTGAATACATTTGCACACTGCACATTGAGGACATTTTAGTTGTGGGCAATGATAGATTTTATTTCAAAATACATTTTCACTATGTTTTAGGAATGAGAGATTTTGACTCAATATATGAATACTTTTATACTTTGGAGATATACTCAGGAACATATCATTGCAATCTAAAAGAAATTAGAATGTCTTTGTAGTTTGTAACAAGATTTCAGTAGAATTTACAGACCTGAGCATATTAACGAACTCAGCAAATTGAAATTAACAATCCTGTTCATTATCTAAATTTTCTAAGTAGATGAATTTTGTGTTTTAAAGAATATAATCGACTGACTTTATAAGGAAACCATACACATGCTAAAATTTACCCTGTACTTAGTGTAAAACAGATGTGGCAGAATTCATACTACAGGGTATAAGGACAGGGCTATACCTTTATCACTTGTTTCTTTGTGATAAAAAAACATCCTACATAATAAATCTTAAGGACTTTAGGATCATGGAGTCTGGTGTTGAAGGATCATATAATAAAATAACATGTATATCAAATGTAACAAAAATCTCAAACTTAGATTTCCACGATCAAAAAAACAAACAAACAAACTGTTTCAGCTACTGTGGTTGTGTAAAGGGGTTGCAATTCACTGTATATCTTGACTACAGTGCATGTTGATCAAGAAGAAAAGTAGTTTATAAGAAAAGCTTTAAAAAGATTATTGTATATGCATGGGAGTTTTGAATCGAACAATTTATCAGAGTTTATACAATAATACATGCAAATGAATGCTTATAATGGTAGAAATGTATCAAATATGAAAAGTTTTTAAGGTTAATTAACAAAATAGAAATAAGGTTATTTAACAAAATAGAAATCATTGATGCCACGCATTGGTTCAGAAAAACTCAGCACATGCCACATTGAAGCAAGAAATGGGTCTGTTTACATTTCAAACATCTATTCTAATCCAGATTTTTATTTACTAAGGGTTAATATTTAATTCATTCCATTCCTTTGGATAAAGCCAGAGAGCTTTATCCTTCTTCTTCTTTCATCCTCAAAACAGGTTGGCAGAATAAACAAAATACTTAGTTAAATTTGATGAGAAAAAAAATCAATGTCTACTGTCACTTTGAATGGCAAGACACTTATCTTACAAGTTCATATGCTGAAGAGAAAATGGAAAGCAAGGCTGGTTACCAAATATAAACTTGTCAATTATATGGAAGATACCTCAAAAATATAAAGAAAAATAATTGTAATTATCTATGCTCAATATAAGAATTATTCAGTCCAAATTGCTTCATTTTTCCCCAGCCTCTTGTCCTTCTATCTAAATGAAACAGGTACTTATAATTACATGCAGTGGTGCAAAGGGCCCTCTTTTCTCCCTGATATGCAGCTTTAATGAATTTCATTATTCTTTTTTAATTTACATACTCTTGCTGTATGAAGATTCCCAAATCATTAACTAATTTGATATGTCTGAAATACCAATTCAATTGTCTGGTCCCCTGAGAGTTTCAAATATCTTGTTCAAACACCTCTTAACTTGGTTTCTTAATTAGATACACTATGATGGATAGGCTTTTATATCATAGTCTCTAAGGGGCAGTGAATTAGCCTAATTTTTATGACAAATTTAGGAGACTAAGATGAGAAGTCATTTCAAATATTCCAGTTTGGGTTGCCGAAGAAATATTTGAGGTCCCTTGAAAAAGTGTTGAAGGCAGACATGTCCACAGTGTTGATCACACTGCACTTAATGACAAACATTGCTGATTGAGAGTCAAATACGTTGATGGCTTAGTTTTGACTATAGGACAAGAAGGACATCTATTTTAAAAGGAGAGGAAAAATAGGAGATGTAGATTAGAAGTCATTTCAAACACGCCAGTTGGGGTTGCTGAAAAGTTGAAGGGAGCCCAATACTAAACCTCAAAACATACTACAAAGTTATAGTAATACAGAGTATGATACTGGTATAAAGAGAGACGTGAAGGCTTATGGAAGATTGAGGAGAACATGAAATTAGAGATTTCTCATACACTTTTTGAGAGAATAAATTAACATGATCATAGTGGAAAAGAATATAGAGGTTCCTCAAATATTAAAAAAAAAACCAGGAACCAGTCACCAATGACTCAAGCCTGTAATACTAGCTGATTTGAAGGGTGAAATCTGAGGATTGTAGTTCAAAAGTAGCCAAGGAAGGAAAGTTAATAAGACTCATTTTCAACCAACTACCAAAAAATAAAAACAAAAAAGCGGATGCAGAGTTGTGACTCAGATTGTAGAATGCTAACTGTGAGCCAAAAGCTCAGGGACACTGCTTAGGCCCCAAGTTTAATCATTAGGACTAGTAAAATAAAAGAATGCTTGTCAATTGTCTTCATACAGAGAGCAGTGGAGGTCATAATGTTAAGTACAGTCCATTAAGCACAAACGAATGGGCATGGTCTCATTAAAAGAAAAGAAAAGAAAACTTTAACATACTGCTTTATGTTATGATTCAGTAATCATTCCTTGGGGTATCTAATATGTCAATGAAATGTTTATTATAACATGATTCCCAGTTCTATACACAGATAACCTCCATCTAATGAACAAGCCACAAAAATATTGGGCATATACATTATGGGATTTTCATTCATATAATAAATGAATGCTGGTCAGTTGTCTTCATATAGGTAACAATAATGTTAAGGAAAAACCATTAAGCCCTAAAGAATGGGCATGGTCTCATTCTTAGGCATGATCTAAAATGATGGAATTCTACAAATTGAAAGAATAATATTTGTACTTGTTATGATGCCAGTTAGGCTAGCATTGGGTTTTATTAGGCTATAATAATATATTAAACCATTAAATACTAAATTCATTACTGACAATTATTCATAAAAGAATCTCTACAACATAGTAAGTTTCTTGGAAGACTATTTATGGTCAAATATATACTATTGTGATTTTTGTGACCCTCTCTTAAGAATTTTCTCCTTTATTCTGAATGTGTGAATGCATAGAGACCTGTATAACTGAAAAGATTAAACTTAGACAGCTTCCCTATGACTCAAAAATTTCCAGTGCCAACACTCTTTGAGTATATATCCAAAGGATATATAAGACTTGCTCTGAGAGAAAAAGATAAAGTGTCAGGGACTTCATACTTCTTTTATTTCCTCAATGCCAAGGTATCATATTTTAGAGCAATATATCCTAAACCCCATCACAATCAATTAAATATTATTAAATTTCATGTCTTTCTATTCTTCTGTGCTAAATGCATTTTATTTTACTTTAAATAAGCATAAACCACTTCAGTATTTAGGAACAAATTTCAGAAAACTTTGTCTGAATCTGACAATAAGAAAATGGATACAACAAAAATCAAAATCTACTTTTATATCTTGAACTCAACCTACAGACAAAACTTGTGTAAGTCCAGACCAAAGTTTTCTCAGATCCCTATAATTGAAATATATTAAAGCAAATGATTAGAAACCAAAAGAATAAGAATAGTTCAGCCTGAATTAGAGTGGGCCACAGAGATTGACATGAAGAGACCAGAATTAGAAGGTAGAATGGATACAAAACAAAGACTTTTTAGTATTGTCAAGGAGTCAGGAAAATCTCTCTGTGGGATATTCATAGCAATAGGTTGCCTTGTCCTAATGGAATAACAATGCATAAAAGCCATCAAAAAGAACAAAATGTGCAACTTACTAGAAAATATATGCTCAGTATGTAAAACACAAAGGAAAATCTGCCCTTAACTGCATGTTCCAAAAGTTAGCCTATCAGTCGATGAATAGTGGGGGAAGGATAAAACAGTCACAGGAAAGACTTATTTTGCTACTTCTATCACATGAACTATTATTTGAAGGAAATAGAAAGCTTTAAATATATATACTAATAAGAGATATGCATTCTAGTTTCTAAGGATGAAATATTTTAAAGGAATCTTTTTTTTATTTTAACCAAAGAAACTAAGATATCAAATATGATCTTAGTACAATATATAAATTTCTTTAAATATGGACAGAACAAAATGTAATATAGCTAAAATAAAATATTCAACCTTGAAGTAAACATTGAATATTTTAATGAAATTGATAAAATCATTAGTGATTGTTTTTATGCATATCTGACAAAATGTGTTATCAATCTAGGGAAAGGAGGAGAATTACCAGGGTTCCTTTGTGCCTTAACTGTTAATAGTGCCACATAAAAGAGGATATTTATAAAGGGTCAAATATTGAAATAATACCCTACTCCATTTTTTCTCTTTTGTTTCAGAATTAAGAATGCTCAAAAAGATACACGTTTTAAAGAACACCCTGCTCTGATGCCAAGTTTTTTCCTAAAATAACAACAAAAACTCTATTACAACAGTAATTATAACATACAAAGTATAATATACATAATATTTTGTATTGCAACTAAACAATGCTTGTTGCTCTTCTGTTTTAAACCAACCCGATTATTAAATAGAAATCATTACTTATATAAAACATGTGTCATTTCACATCATAACTTTAACAGAATGCTTTCCCTCAGCCCTGAGACTCATTTCTCTCAGTCTTGTATGAATTAACTTCACTTTGTTAGATCCTCAGCAAAGCTCTGGTTAGTATCAAACAAGTTTTTAATATAGAATTTCCAATAATGATAATTTGTACTCTTTGACTGACATGTTGAATTAAAACCACTATAGAAAACTTGAAGATTAATAAAATAATACCTTTGACCTAAGGAATATTGCAATATACTCATATCCATTGCAATATAATAGCATAATGATGGAGGCCATATACACAATTAATAAATGAAATCTAAGCACTATTCACCATTTGGTAAAGACATAAGTATTGTGAATTTTTATTTGAATTCTCATCAAAGAACATTATCACATGCATTCTATGCTAAAATTTTATGTAATTTCATAGATAGGAATTTCCCTCTTTCTATATTCAAAGAAATACACAAAATACATTCATTTTAGCAAAGCTACAACTGAAATTCAATCAAATTCTGTGTAAATATTTTCTACAATAATTTTAACAATAAGGTAGAGAATTGCAAAAGGAAATATTTTTGATCAAAAATAATTTTCCCAGAGATGCTCAGATATATGATCCAAGTGTTAGAGAATGATCCTTCAGGTTAAGTCTATTGCTCTTGCTTTCTTATACAATTTGTTTGATAATTGATGTTATTGTTTCAAATAAGCTTTCAATATAGAATTTCCAAGAATGAGAATTGTACTAATATATGTTGACATATGAAATGGAAACACTGATTTGAACTGAAATCTCTCTGATATTCAGTAAACATATTGTTTTTTATGTTGTTCATGAGAAGGAAATTCATTTTCCTTTATCTTTTTTTCCTGACTGCCATAAGGATCATTGATGCTATTTGTCAATGAAAGAACAAAAGATGACCTTTTGTTGAATAGTCTGATTATATTGTGAGACTAGAAAAAGCTCCTGTAGGTAGGTAGATCTGCTACAGATGGCACATATTTGGCCAGTAAGGGATTGCTCTATCCAATCACTGCTCTTTAGACTACATCGTTTCCATGTAGAAAATATAGCTATATGTTTAAACAAATGTCTTTGTGTATTTGGTATACTACCATGTCTATATATATACTGAAGTGGATAAATACACTGTTAAAACTATTAGAAACCCATTTTAAAGTCTTCTGATAATATAAAGCCCAGCTATCCATCACTGCTTATGTATTATGTTGCTTCATAAACCTTTTCTATGAATCCCATTTCTGAAAATAATTATGTTTTATATACATATCTGTAATTAGTGTTTCTTTGACGTAAAATCCTTAATAGAAAAATAGGAAGAAATGTGCCAGGAGTTTGGCCTAGTGGTAGAGTGCTTGCCTAACATGTGTGAAGTCTCAGGTTCAATTCCTCGGTAACATATACATAGAAACACTGAAAATGGTACTGTGGTTTAAGTGGTAGAGCTCTAGCCTTGAGAAAACCCCAAAGACAGTGCTCAGGCCCTGAGTTCAAACCCCAGGACTGGCAAAAAATAGGAAGAAATATATAATAAACAAGATTTGTTTTCTTATATAACTATGAAAATTTATGAAGATGAATCATTGCAGCTATATTATTAATGTTGTCTTTGCAGGTCCCTGAGGTTTTATGCTTAAAGCTAGCACACTTTCAGTTTGAGCCATAGTCCCTCTTATGGATTTCTGGTAGTTAACTGAATCTAAATATACCTTGGACATTTTTGGTTGGCTTGGAAACCTGGTCTTTAGCTCTCAGCCTCCTGAGTATCTATGATTACTGGCATGAGCCACCAGTGCTTGACTTAATATAGTTCATGCAACTTTTTAAACATAGGCAGAATATAGATAAGAACTGATTTTTATTCTATTGTAAAGTTGTCCTTTGGTGATAGACTAATATATTTATATTTGAGAAAGAATTAGATATGTATTCTTATCTTTATAATGCTAAAATAAATAAGCTATTGTTTTTATTATTTATTACTTTTATATGCCATTTGTCTGGTTTGAACTCAGGACTAAAGCTTGAAGGATTTGTGCATTTTGCTGAAAGGCGGCACTTTACTACTTTTGGCTTTTAGTGGTAAACTAAAGGTAAAAAATCTCAATTTCATACTCAGACTGACTTTCCACCAATATCTTCACATCTCAGCACCCTGTGTAGCTAGGATGATAGTTGCAAGCCATGGGCCCCTGGCTTAATACATATTTTAAATGTAGAAAAATATTGTTTGGAATGAAGAATGAAAACAAAACCTATATCCATTGGTGTCTTTCTATATATGAGGTCTCTGGCATACTGCCCCATAAGCTCTGGATGTCGGCTGGAAAAAAATCCGTAAACATTGTACACATATGTTTAATCTGTTGGAATTAATAAATAAATAAGAACTTTCTGTTGTGACATTCAGAAACATGTGGGACTTTTCACCCTAGGCTGGCATTTTGGAACTGTGATTCTCAGATCTCAGCCTCCTGAGATACTCCAATTACAGGTGTGAGCCACTGGTACATGATAAGGAAAATGTTATGTTGCATCCCAATTTTAGATTGAATCATTTCCTTATAGCCAATATTTTTCTCTCTGATCGAATGCTTTGCTACTTAACATCACATAAAAGAAAAAAAAACAGTAGAAATTTGGTGTAGCCTCCTGTGTTCTAGGTAAGCCTCAGAAACATTGCATGGGAGTGACCTTGAAAAATACCCTTTGACAAAAATAATCATGTTTATTTTTATTTCTGGCAGAGAATTTACAATCTGTAATGTTTTATTCTACACACAAATCTTTAAATGCATACTCTGTCTGGAAATCTCTTTTGGGAGCAAGTTTTTAAATATATTTTTGAAAAGTAACAAAGAACATACTCTAGACCTCTAATTGATATCCAAAGCACTGAAGGTAAATGTTTGGCACATAATTAGCTTAAAGTATACCCTAGAACATATCTGACTCATCATGCTTTAACGAGTCTTCATAAGTAGTAGATCTCTATGAAAATAAAACAGAATTCTGATTAGAGAGACCTTGACTCCCATCTAAGTATAAAACTTAAAAGGATGTATCTTTGGAGGAAATGTTCACACCATCAAACAAAAATGAAAATAAAACATGGCAATTTAATTTCCCTGACTTGCCAATGAGTAAAAGAGAGACACTTTAATGAAACATTTTTGTGTGTAAGCAGAGAAACAGTTCCATCTTGTCACATAAATTAAGAAATACAACATATTTGGTGTTTGTTTACTACAAAAACAGCTTGCATGTCTCAGCCACCAAATGATATTTTATATTTAAGAAACTTGAAGATAAAGAGAATGTGCCTATACAAAGCCAAGATTTACAGTGGGCAGGATCCATGCAGTGTGTGTATGTGTGTGTGTGTGTGTGTGTGTGTGTGTGTGTGTGTGTGTGTGTGTGTGTGCTGGAACCAATGACTTTCACTAAGGATCTAGGTCCTTCGATGCTGTCCCTTAGCTTTTGTCTGAAGAAGGGTGCTTTACCATATTATTCACAGCTCCATTTCAGCTTTTCAATGGTTAATGAGAGATAAGTCTCATAGACTTTGCTGTCTGGACTGGCTTGATCTCCTGGTTCTCAGATGTCTTAAGTATCTAAGATAACAGGGATGACCCACGTAGATGAAACTGAAGTCATACACTCTCTTAACATCACTTAGTAAACCAATATGGTATGCAGTGTAAATTAAATACTGGTACTTACAAATGAACTTGCTAACCCACTATGTTTCTAAAATATAGCACCCCTTTTTGTTGAATATATGAGAATTAGTAGACTGTCAAATCATTACAAGTAGAAAAGGAAGGAAATGAATGGGAGGGGGAAATAGAGAAAAAATGAAATTATAAAAGTGATCAATAAGTGGGGCTCCGTGGCTCACACCTGTAATCCTAGCTACTCAGGAGGCTGAGACTTGAGGATCAAGGTTCAAACCAGCCTGGGCACTAATGTCTTTGAGAATCTTAGTTCTAATTAACCACTAGAAAACTGGAAGTGGTGCTGTGGCTCAAAGGGTAGGGCAGTGAGCTGAAGAGTTCAGGGACAGCACCCAGTCCCAGAGTTCAAGCCACACGACTGACCAAAAAAATCAATATATAGTATTTTAAGTATCATTTCTGATATCCTTAGCATATTATTTTGGCCACAGACGTTACTGAATAGAAATCAGGTAGAGCAACAGGACAATGAGCTCAACAAGCCTTACAAAATATCTATTTGAGATACAGAGATTTTAATATAGCCATATGGGAAAAGAAAAGAAAAATCAGAATTCAGTAATTATAGAAGTGGTACAGTTTTTGTTTCATGTTCCTCTGACAATGAGGTAGGAGAATTGTCTAATAAAATAGATGGTATTTATATGTCCAAAGAAACATATTAACAAGAAAGGGGACATGGGTGTCCTACTATGTATTGTTTATTCTTGAAAAAAATGTATATTTTATAGTTATCTAGTGGAAATATGAGAGTGAAAATATGTACAATATTTTCTTAGTTTATGATAACTGTGACAGTCTTAGAAATTAATATCAAATCAAAACGGCTTGGTACTTGCAGAAGAACAGGCCTGAAAAACAATGGACTAGAACTGAGGACCCAGATATTAAACCACAGATCTATGGCCACCTAATCTTTGATAAGGAGCCAAAAAAACAGAATGGAAGAAAGACAGCCTCTTCAATTAGTGGTGCTGGCAGAACAGGTCAAGCACCTGCAGAAAGCTAAAGTTGGATCCTTCCTTTTCACCGGGCGCCAAAATTAACTCCAACTGGATCAAAGACCTGGAGGTAAAAGCTGACACACTGAAAATTTTACAAGAAGGAATAGGAGATACACTAGGCCTCCTTGCCACAGGTAGAAACTTTCTTAATAAGGACAAAGAATCACAACAAATCAGAGAAAGGCTGGATAAGTGGGACTGCATTAAACTGCAGAGCTTCTGTATGGCAAAGGACATAGCAAGTAAATTAATTAGGAAGCCTACAGAATGGGAGAAGAACTTCACTAATCATACAATGGACAAAGGCCTCATATCTAAAATATATCAACAGCTCAAAAAATTGAATCACTCCAAAACTAATCTCCAAAGTAACAACCATCCAATTAAAAGATGGGCCAAAGACTTCAAAAGAGTATTCTCTGAAGAAGAAATAAAAATGTTCGACATCTCTGGTCATGAAAGAAATGCAAATCAAAAGAAGTCTAAGATTCCACCTCACTCCAGTTAGAATGGCCAGGATCAAGAAATCTAATAACAACAGATGCTGGAGGGGATGTGGCCAAGAGGGATCACTACTACATTGTTGGTGGGAGTGCAAACTTGTTCAACCACTATGGAAAGCAGTATGGCAATCCCTCCAAAGACTAAAATGGGTCATAGCTCCTCTATGACCCAGCAACTCCACTACTTGGCATTTACCCAACCATCCAGAGACAAGGGCATACTAAATCCACTAGCACAATGATGTTCATTGCAGCACTATTTACCATTGCAAAGATATGGAACCAACCCAGATGCCCCTCAGTTGATAAGTGGATCAACAAGATGTGGTATTTATGCACAATGGAATTCTATGCTCCTGTCAGAAAGAATGACATCTCCCCATTTTTAAGGAAATGAAAAGACTTAGAAAAAATCATATTAAGTGAAGTAAGCCAGACTCATAGGAACATAGGCTCAATGGTTTCCATCATTTGTCATAATCAGTAGAAAATTTGGGCTGTCCTAGCAGAGATTTACAATAGAACAAAATCTAGAGACATTAGGCCAAATAGTATGACATTAAAGGTAAGGACCTCCAGGAGAAGGAAACAAAATATACAATGAGTGACTATTGTACTTAATGTACTATGTTATCTCTCATCTCTTTTGTTATCCCTTGGTTATCTCATATTGTTAAAATATTTCACCTTCTTATCTGATATATTTTATATATGCTTAATTGATTATTTGAAATTGCATAGGGAAGGGGCCAAATCAAGATAAGCGGGGGGGGGGGGAGACTGGGAGGGAAATGGGAACCATGTCATGAGAAAGGGTATCAATGTTTGTGAAGTTATGCACCTTCTATCTGGTGAATATAATGTAACCCTTCTATTAATCACAACAAAGATACAAAAAATAAGTGACATTAAAAAGAAATTAATATCAAATAATTTTATCTATTTTATAATCAAAGTAACAATGTCAAAATCAACATTGATCCAGATGTATCCTCTATGTGAAGTTCACATAATAAGTCAGTGGTAATTCTGTAAAGACATGTAGGTTTCAGCAGTCATTTAGCAAGACATGTAGAAAACAGTTAGCCCACAATAAATGGAATCAAGATAATAGACTAAAAGGCATATGGAAAAAAATGGACTAATATGAAATGGGGCTCCATAAGACAACAAACGTCATTGAAAATAATCACAAAGACAAGATTGAAATTCAGATTTATTTGTTGAGAGAGGTGGGTGACATTTTTTTGAACATGGAGAATCTTTTTTTTTTACACATTAAGTTTTTTATTTTGCACATTTGTTATAACATATTATTTAGAAAATAATGTTTCCTGTAATAGGTGGTCAACAAATCACACTATGTCTTGTTTTGTTTGTATGCCATTTTTATGCAATAGTAATATATTACAAGTAAAAAGGATTTTTTTGTTTTGTTTTGTTTTGTTTGGGGTATTTTTTTATTGTAATAAGTAAAAGGGTTACATGATATTTGCCAGATAGAAGGTACATTCATTCACATACATTGATACACTTTCACATGTCTTGGTACCCATTACCCTCCCCCCCCAAACCCCCCACCCATCTTGGTTTTCCCCCCTTCCCTATCAAATTTCAAATATCCAAATACAAATAAATTCAATATATCAGATAACAAAGTGAGATACTATACCAATATGAGATAACCAAGGGACAGCAAAGGAGATGAGAGAAAACATAGTACATTAAGTACAACAATCATTCATTATATGGCTTTTGTTTCAATCTCCTGGAGGTCCCATCAATTACCTTCACATTATATGGCCTTATGTATCAAGATTTTGCTCTATTGCAAATCTCTGCTAGTAGAGCCCAAGGTTTCTACTGATTATGACGAATGAGGGAAACGATTGAGCCTAACTTCCTTTGAGTCTGGCTTACTTCACTTAATATGATTTTTTCTAAGTCTTTCCATTTCCTAACAAATGGGGCGATGTCATTCTTTCTGACGGCAGCATAGAATTCCATTGTGTACAAATACCACAACTTGTTGATCCACTCATCAACTGAGGGACAGCTAGGTTGGTTCCATATCTTTGCTATGGTGAATAGTGCTGCAATGAACATTGTTGTGCTAGTTGATTTAGTATGTCCTTGTTTCTGGATGGTTGGGTAAATGCCAAGTAGTGGAATTGCTGGGTCATAGGGGAGTTCTATGTTTAGCCTTTTGAGGCACTGCCACACTGCTTTCCATAGTGGTTGAACGAGTTTGCACTCCCACCAACAGTGTAGTAGTGGTCCCTCCTGGCCACATCCCCTCCAGCATCTGTTGTCATTCGTTTTCCTGATCCTGGCCATTCTAACTGGAGTGAGGTGGAATCTTAGAGTTGTTTTGATTTGCATTTCTTTTATGACCAGAGATGTTGAGCATTTCTTCATGTGTCTATAGGCCATTTTTGTTTCTTCTTTAGAGAAGACTCTCTAAGTCTTTGGCCCATTTTTTAATGGGATGGTTGTTACTTTGGAGGTTAGTTTTGGAGTGATTCAATTTTTTGAGTTGTTGATATATTTTAGATATGAGACCTTTGTCCGTTGTTTGGTTGGTGAAGATCTTCTCCCACTCTGTAGGCTTCCTGATTAGTTTATTAGCTATGTCCTTTGCCATACAAAACCTCTGCAGTTTAATGCAGTCCCAGTTATCCAGCCTTTCTCTGATTTGTTGTGATTCTTTGTCCTTATTAAGAAATCGACCTGTGCCAAGGAGGCCTAGTGTATCTCCTATTCCTTCCTGTAAAGTTTTCAGTGTGTCAGCTTTTACCTCAAGGTCTTTGATCCATTTGGAGTTAATTCTAGTACAAGGTGACAAAGAAGGATCTAACTTTAGTTTTCTGCAGGTGCTTAACCAGTTCTGCCAGCACAACTTGTTTAAGAGGCTGTCTTTCTTCCATTCTATTTTTTTTGGCTCCCTTGTCAAAGATTAGGTGGCCATAGGTCTGTGGTTTAATATCTGGGTCCTCAGTTCTATTCCATTGGTCTTCAGGCCTGTTCCTGTGCCAGTACCAAGCTGTTTTGAGAATTATAGCTCTGTAATAGAGTCTAAAGTTTGGAATTGAAATTCCTCCAGCACTGTTTTTTCTGCTAAGAAGTGTTTTTGCTATACGGGGTCTTTTATTATTCCATATGAAATTTTGGATCGCCTGTTCTATTTCTTTAAAGAATGACATTGGGATATTGATGGGTATTGCATTGAATTTGTAGATAGCTCTTGGCAAGATTGTCATTTTCACAATGTTGATTCTTCCAATCCAGGAGCATGGGAGGTTTTTCCATTTCCTTAGTTCTGCTTTAATTTCCTTTTTTAGGGTTTTAAAGTTTTCATCTAAACGGTCCTTTACATTCTTAGTTAAGCTAATTCCTAGGTACTTTATTTTCTTTGAGGCTATTGCGAAAGGAGTTTCTTTCCTGATTATTGCCTCGTTCCTCTCACTGTTGGCATAAAGGAAGGCAGTTGATTTTTGAGGGTTGATTTTATAGCCTGCTACTCTTCCAGAGTATTGAATCAGCTCAAGGAGCTTGGGAGTAGAGTCTATAGGATTCTTTAAATACAGAATCATGTCATCTGCAAAGAGGGATAGTTTTATTTCCTTTTTCCCTACTTGGATCTCCTTTATGCTTGCTTCTTGCCTTATTGCACTGGCTAGGAATTCTAGTACTATGTTAAAGAGGAGTGGAGAGAGTGGGCATCCTTGTCTCGTTCCTGACTTTAGAGGGAATGGCTTTAGATTTTCACCATTAAGTGTAATACTAGCAGTAGGTTTCTCATACAGAGCCTTTATTACATTGAGGAATGTTCCATGGATTCCTAGTTTCTCCAGAGCTTTTACCATAAAGGGGTGTTGGATCTTGTCAAATGCCTTTTCCGCGTCTATTGAGACAATCATGTGATTTTTGTCCTTGCTCCTGTTGATGTGTTGAATTATATTAATTGATTTGCGTATGTTGAACCAGCTTTGCCTCCCCGTGATGAATCCAGTTTGATCATAGTGTATAATTTTTTTGATGAGTTGTTGTAGACGGTTGGCCAGTAGTTTATTGAGAAGTTTTGCAGCGATGTTCATCAAAGATATAGGTCTATAGTTCTCTTTCTTTGATGAATCTCTGCCTGGTTTGGGGATGAGGGTTATACTGGCTTCATAAAATGAGTTTGGTAAGGAACCTTCAATTTCAATTTCATTGAAGAGCTTGAGGATTATTGGTGTGAGCTCTGCTTTGAAGACCTTATAGAATTCAGCTGTGAATCCATCTGGCCCTGGGCTTCTCTTAGGTGGAAGTTTTAATTGCCATTTCTATTTCAGAGCTTGAAATAGGCCTGTTGAGTTGGCTTAGTTCTTCTTGGTTCAATGTGGGTATGTTAATATTGGCTAGGAATTCATCCATTTCATCTAGATTCTCAAATTTGTTGGCATAAAGGTTTGAGAAGTATTCCCTCATGATACTCTGGATCTTGGTCATTTCTCTCGTGATATTACCATTTTCATCTGTGATTTTGCTGATTTCGATATGCTCTCTTCTTTTTTTGGTAAGATTTGCTAAGGGCTTGTCAATTTTGTTAATTCTTTCAAAGAACCAACTCCTTGTTTTGTTGATTCTTTCTATAGTTTTTTTGGATTCCAAATCATTTAATTCTGCTTTGATATTAATAATTTGCTTTCTTCTACTGGGATTAGGGTTGGTTTGCTGCTCTTTTTCCAGGAGCTTAAGGTGAGACATTAACTTGTTGGTTTGCAATTTTTCCAACTTGTTGTTGTAGGCACTCAGTGCTATAAATTTTCCTCTGAGTACTGCCTTTGCTGTGTCCCAAAGAAGTTGGTATTTTGTGTGCTCCTTACTGTTAAATTTCCTAAACTGTTGGATTTCTGTTCTGATCTCTTCGATGACCCATTGGTGATTCAACAATGTGTTGTTCAGTCTCCATGAGTTACAGGGTTTTCGTTGGTGGATATGTGTGTTCAGTTCCAGTTTGATGCCTTTGTGGTCTGAGAGTGTGCATGGAATAATTTCAGTGTGTCTGAATCTGTCCAGGTTTGTTTTATGGCCTAAGATGTAATCTATTTTGGAAAATGTTCCATGTGCTGCTGACAAAAACGTATATTGTGTTGTTGCTGGGTGGAATATTCTGCAGATGTCTGTTAGATCAAGTTGGTCTATATAGTTGTTCAGTTCTAAGGTTTCTCTGTTGAGTTTTTGCCTTGTTGATCTGTCCATAGGTGAGAGTGGTGTGTTAAATTCACCGACAATCACTGTATTTCGATCTATCTATGGTTTCAGTGTAAGTAAAGTTTGCTTGATGAAGTTTGGAGCTCCGGGATTGGGTGTGTAAATATTTAGGATCGTTATGTCTTCCTGGAGGAAAGATCCCTTAGTAGTATGTAGTAACCTTCTTTGTCTTTTCTTAGTAATTTTATTTTGAAGTCTATTTTATCTGATATGAGGATGGCAACTCCAGCCTGTTTATGGGGGCCGTTAGCTTGATAGAGTTTATTCCAACCTCTCACTTTCAAAAGATGCTTGTTTTTTTGGGTAAGATGTGTCTCTTGAAGACAGCAGAACGATGGATCTTGCTTTTTGATCCAGCTATACAGCCTATGCCGTTTAATTGGAGAGTTAAGTCCATTGATATTGAGAGTTAGGATTGAGATATATTTATTGGGTCCTACCATTTTTAAAAGCTTTTATTTGGGCCTGTGTCTTGACAATTCTTGTGGTCCTTAGATGGTATGCTGTTTAGGTGCCATTTCTTTCCCTATATTGCATTTATTTTGGTTTTCTATGTATAGAACATCTTTCAGAATTCTCTGTAGTGTTGGTTTTGTTGCAACATATTGTTGCAGCTTTTCCCTGGAATGGAATGTTTTTTATTGTTCCCTCAGTTATGAATGAGAGCTTAGCTGGGTACAGTATTCTTGGTTGGTATTTATTTGACTTAAGGGCATGACATATATGCTTCCAGTCACTTCTTGCTTGCATGGTCTCTGCTGAGAATTCTGGGGTTATTCTGATTGGTTTTCCTTTATAGGTTATTGAACCCTTTTCCCTGGCTGCCTTTAGGATCCTTTTTTTTGGGTTTCTATTGATCCAGTTCAGATTACGATGTGGCGGTGGGATGTTCTTTTCTGGTCAGGTCTGTTTGGGGTTCTAAAAGCTTCTTGTGTCTGGATGGGCCTGCCTTTCTGGATACTTGGGAAATTCTCTGAGATGATTCCCTGAAGTATATTTCCAATACCATTGACCTCTTTCTCCATGCCCTCCTCAATACCAATTAGCCTTAAATTAGGCTTCCTAATTGTATCTTGGACCTCCTGAAGCGCTCTCTCATTTTTCCTAGATTTGGATTGACTCATTTTCTGTTCTTTCTCTAGAATAACTAAATTATCTTCAGCCCCGGAAATTCTCTCCTCTGCATTGTCTAACCTGATATCAAAGCTATCTACTTTATTTTTCATCTCCCTTGCTTCTAATTGCTCATTTTTGATGCCTTGCATCTCTTCTTTTAGATCATGTATGGATTTCTTTAGCTCCTTGATTTCCATTTCAGTGGTTAGCTCAGTAGCTTTATTTTCTTTGAACATTGCTGGAGTTCAGTCAACTTTTTATTTGTGGATTCTATGAATTCATCCATCTTTCTTTGAAAAACCTTTATTATGGCCTCCTTTATGGCTTCTTCTTTTTCACTTATCAGCTTGTTTATGGTTTCCTCTTGTTCAGCTATGGCTTCCTCCCTTATCTCTTTCTTTATATTTTCACATTTTTCATTAATGATGTTTATCAATTCCATTTGTACAGCACTCGGAAGACTCTCCTCTAGGTTTGCCTGTAACTGTTCCATTGGCTGTTTACATTGGGTGGGGGGGGGTTGTTGTTTCTTGATTTGACATTTTCCTTGAGTTTCTTGTTCTGCCCATTTGAAAATGGGAGCCAGATTAATACTAAACATGATTATAGTTTTTCAGATATAAGCAACCAAGACCTCTGTAGCTGGCAGACTCTAGATGTTCACAAGTTTTGATTGGTGTTATCACTCTTTCTTTTTGTGCAGTTACCGACCAGTCTAATAAGCCACTGATAAGCGATTTATACCCAAAACAATAAGCCTCTCAATCCAATCTCTATTGTCTTTAAGTCCCTCTGAGTCTAGAGAATAATTAAACACCTAGATATACAGTGTTGCTCAACAGCCATCAAGTGTAGATCCATGCAGTATAAGGGTTGAAAGATGAGCAGAGGTCCAGAGATAGAAAAATAGAATGAGAGAGGTCAGGGGGTAAGTAGGTAGCATATTTGAGTACAAATATGGAAAGTATTAGAATAAAACTTATGTGTTGCTGCACGACTAGCTCTTAGCCCAACCAGTGGCCTCACAGTGGACCATGGGATGGCTCTGCGAGCTTCCGTCTGAGTGCGGTTGGCGGACGTTTTCCTGTGCTGCTTCCAGGGGCAGCCCCAAGCCAAGGGTCTGGGGATTGAGAGTTTCAGGGGCTCTCAGCAAGACCAGCAGGAGACCCCTGTGTTCCAGGGGCAGGGCCCAGCTGCGGATGTGGGCTCCAAGGTCGGAGCCGCACCTTATTGGTTTTCAGAAGGGGAGCTTGGCTGCTGGTCGGCCCTTCAGATCCCTGCTGTGTTTCCACTGCTTTGTCTGAGTCTGTGACTGTGGGGGGGCCCCTGGGTGGTGTCTTGCTCAGGATTCCCAACTGGAGGATGCCACGCTCAAGAATTGAGAGGGGACAGATGCTGGCTCCTATTTACCTGCACCCCCTACTCATTGTTGTAATGCAGGGACCCAGTGCCCTCTACTCTCCAGATCCAATGACCTGGGAGAGGAGCCTGTTGGGCGGGTGGGAGATGGGACAGCTCCGCCTCCCCTGGTGGGGTGCTGAGTCTTAGGGTCCACCCACTAGTCAGTCTCCAGTCAGAGGGCTGGGGGTTGAGCCCGTTGGGTGGGTGGGAGTTGGGACAGCCCCCCCTCCCTTGGTGGGGTGCTGGGTCTTATGGGTAGCCCGCCTGTCAATCTCCAGTCAATGGCCTGAGGGAGGGGGCTGTTGACGAAAGCGACAGGATTCTAAATTCCTTGCCCCCCTGCTCCCGCCAGTCTTTCTTGGGCGGGGTGTTGGGGTCTGAGTTTGTAGAGCGCTATTACATTCGCCATTACAAGATGGCGCTGGCATCCGCCTTTGTGGTTGCGCCACTGAGTTGTTTGTCTGAAAGTTTCCAGGAAAAGATGTGATTGTTCATGATCTTTATGCATGATTGGAAGTATGTGTAATGCCATATTGCTACTTGTTTAGAATGTGCTATAGAGGTGTATTTATATTATTGGCTATAGAATTGTAAGAAAGCAAATGTGATTGGATGATGGGCCTATAAAAGCCCAGGGTTTTGAGGAAGTCGGGGTCGACCCGGCATAGCTGTAAGCTTGCTGAATAAACTGCTGCTGGAGAAGAAGTCTCACTTGTTGCGTCTTCCTTGCTGGCCGAGGGGACAGCGACATCTGGTGGCCCGTACGGGGCACTTTCATTTCCAACAGACTTCAGAACTCGAGGTGGTGCACCGGTAAGTTTCCCAGGTAAGGGGAACCAATTAAAGTCCTAGATAAGAGAGACCTATTAAGGTCTTGGGAGAGTAGGACCAATTAAAGTCCTGGGCAGAGGGGACCAATTACTTTTGCTCTTTTCTGTAGATAAAGAAAGAGCGGGAGGTTTTCTCCATAATAAGATGGGGGCCTCGGAATCTACACAATTAGTAACAGCTTTAGATGCTCTTTTGCGAGCAAAGGAATTGAAAGTGAAACAAAGTACACTCAGACTCTTTCTATTAAATATAGAAGAGGTGGCTCCTTGGTTCTCAGTTTCTGGGAACCTCTCACTCCCTGCCTGGGAAAAGCTAGGGAAAGATTTAGATAGAGCCGCGGAAAAGGGCAGACTCGGACCAGGAGTGAAGCCTATATGGAAATTAGTTAGGAGCTGCATGACTGATGAACGGTGCAGCACTGCCCTGGTGGAAGGAAAGATAGCTCTAGAGGAATTTAAAGAAGAGAATAGATCCTTGTCCCTGTCTAGGCAGAGTAGTGTGATGGAGGAGCCCATGGAAAAACAAATACCTACTAAGATAACTGAAAGAGTGATACCCTCTATCTATCCGCCTCTGCCAAAAGAGGGGGAGATGGATAATTTAGAGGCCGAGGAAGGTGCTTTTGAGGCATGCTTAAGGAGGTCAAAAGACGCCCGAAAGAATTTACGTACAGGACATTGGGAAGATTTAAGTGCTCCACCTCCTCCAGACCCCCCACCTATTAGGGGGTCAGGGCGTACACGCCACGCAGAGGTTTGGTGACAGGCTGAAAATGATCTTTGCTTAGGTTGTCCTGTTTTTGAGTCGCCAAATCAACAGAGATATCATGAACCATTAGATTACAAAACTGTTAAAACTTTAGCAGAGACAGTGAGAACCTATGGGGTCAATGCGGCATTTACGCAAGCCCTTGTTGAGGCATTTAGTAGATATGCCATGACCCCCGCAGATTGGTCTTCCTTAGCGAAAGCTTGCTTAAGTCCTGGACAGTATTTAGAATGGAAAGTTTTTTGGATGGAATTTGCCAATGAACAGGAAGCGAGAAACGTGGAGGCAGGCAGACCGTTCTGGATCAGAGACATGCTTCTAGGCCAAGGAAATTTCGTGAATGATCAAAATGGATATCCAAATGAAGTATATACTCAGATTAATGCTATCTGCATTCGAGCTTGGAAGGCCCTCCCTAATGGGGGAGAAGTGGCTGGAAATTTGACCAAAATTATTCAGGGTCCTCTTGAACCTTTTTCTGATTTTGTGGCCAGAATGGTTGAGGCAGCCAGTAAAGTCTGGGGAGATGCAGATAGAGCCATGCCTTTAGTAAAAACAGCTAGTATATGAGCAATGTACCAAGGAATGTAGGACTGCCATCACTCCCTATAAGACCAAAGGAATTGAGGCTTGGTTGAAAGTATGTAGAGAAATTGGAGGACCTCTAACCAATGCAGGTTTGGCTGCAGCGGTTGTTAAAATGACTAGACAAGGAAAAAAGGGAAGTGGTAGCTGCTATAGATGTGGTAAACCAGGACATATAAGAACAAACTGTCCTGAAAAAGGAAGGACTGGGGACCAACCAGTAGGGCGCGCTTTACCAGGTCTTTGTCCCAGATGTAAAAAGGGCAACCATTGGGCTAGTGAATGTCGTTCAGTGAAGGATAAGGAAGGACGGCCCTTGCCCCCACAAGATTCTCAGCTGCCAAAAAACAGCCTCCGGGGCCCACGTCCCCAGGGCCCTCAAATATATGGGACAATGACTACTGCCTCCCCGCCGCCTCCTGAAACATGGCCGACCCTCAGACATCCGAGTCAGCGAGGCGAGCCACTCCGGGTTCCGCAGGCATCGACCTCTGTTCCACCACCAGACTCATATTAACTCCTAAGATGGGAGTTCAACTCATTAATACAGATTTTAAAGGCCCCCTCCCTGAGAATACAGTAGGACTTTTATTAGGACGTTCTTCGTCTACCCTAAAAGGTTTGAGTATTCATCCAGGAGTGATAGATTCAGATTATCAGGGAATAGTTAAAATTATGGTTGAGTCTCCCCGGGGCATAACGGCTATTTCCCCCAGAGATCGTATAGCTCAATTATTATTACTTCCTAGTCATCATAAAATTTTTCCTGCTAAAGATAATATTCGAGGACAACAAGGTTTTGGCTCTTCAGGCACAGCAGCATTTTTGTCCCTGGATCTCAGTGAAAGACCTATGTGTAAATTAACAGTCAATGGAAAGAATTTTATGGGCCTTTTAGATACAGGGGCTGACAAAAGTATTATTTCACAACACGATTGGCCTGCGTCATGGCCCCTGAAAATAACTAACCAAACGCTTCAAGGTTTGGGCTATGCCTCTAATCCACAATTAAGTGCTGCCTTTTTAAATTGGAAAGATGAGGAAGGGCATAAAGGTATATTTCAACCATTTGTTCTTGCTGTCCCTATTTCCCTTTGGGGCAGAGATATTTTACAGCAAACGAACTTTAAACTTACCAATAACTCTTTTAGTAAAGCAGAAAGAATTATGTCTAAGATGGGGTTTCAACCAGGCTCTGGGCTGGGAAAACAGTTACAGGGACGCACCTCCCCAGTATCAGTAGTACAACTCCCGAAAAATCTAGGCCTGGATTTTCCCTAGGGGCCACTGAGGATATTATACCCATTCGTTGGAAAACAGAGGAACCTGTATGGGTTCCTCAGTGGCCACTTCCCTCTGAAAAATTGATTGCAGCTCGAAATTTAGTACAGGAACAATTAAAACTTGGACACGTTCGTCCCTCAGTCTCCCCCTGGAATACTCCTATTTTTGTTGTTAGGAAAAAATCTGGAAAATGGCGATTATTGCATGATTTGCGTGCTATTAATAATCAAATGCAGGTCATGGGTCCAGTGCAGCGAGGGCTGCCTTTACTTTCTGCTCTACCTCGGGGCTGGCCTGTAGTCGTCATTGATATAAAAGATTGTTTCTTTCCATTCCATTGAATGATGTGGATACCTGTAGATTTGCTTTTACCCTGCCTTCTGTGAATCAAGAAAGTCCGGATGAATGCTTTGAATGGGTGGTATTGCCCCAAGGAATGGCTAACAGCCCCACCTTGTGTCAGCTGTATGTACATACCGCGTTACTCCCCCTACGGAAAGAATTTCCATTAGTGAGGTGTTTACATTATATGGATGATATTTTGTTGACCTCTAAAAATCAGGAAATATTGGATGAAGCCTTTGCCTTATTAATAAAATATTTGGAAAATAAGAATTTATTCATAGCCCCTGAAAAGGTTCAGAAATATAAAGTATCTCAGTACTTAGGGAGCATTATAACATTTCAAAAAGTAAGGCCTTTAAAATGGCAACTACGAAAAGACAACCTTAAGACCTTAAATGACTTCCAGAAATTGTTGGGAGATATTAATTGGATTAGAACCTCTCTCCCTATGAGCAACAGTGAATTAAAGCCCTTATTCGATATATTACAAGGTGATTCTGCCTTAGACTCACCTAGAATGTTAACCCCCGCAGCCAGAGGAGTTTTAGAAGTCTTGGAAGAAAGATTAGATTCAGCATTTTTACAAAGAATAGAACCAGGACTAGAAATTTCTTTAATTATTTTGGCTTCTTTTAAACAGCCTTCAGGAGTCTTGTGGCAGACTGGACCTTTGGCGTGGGTTCACCCTAAATTGTCACCTGCAAAATCAATTGAATACTATCCCACAGCCGTTGCAAATTTGTCCATTTTGGGTATTAAATTTAGTATACAACACTTTGGTTGTCAACCTAATCTTCTTATAGTTCCTTATACTTCTGATCAAATTCAGGTTTTAAGTGCCACCATCGATGAATGGGCTATTTTAAATTGTATGTTTACAGGAAAAATAGATAATCATTATCCTAAGAGTCCTTTTTTACAGTTTTTTAAAGAACATCCCGTGGTTTTTCCGGTAGTTACAGCAAAACAACCTATCATTGGAGCAGTTAATATTTTTACCGATGGCTCTAAGAATGGATTAGGGGCCTATTTAATTGAAGGACAGCAACCAGTTTTATGTCACTTTCAACCTGGATCGGCACAGAAGGTGGAGTTACAAGCTGTTATTGCTGTATTTCAGAATTGTCCCTTTCCTTTTAATATTATTTCTGATTCCCTTTATGTAGTAAATGCCTTGAAAAGTTTAGAACTTGCTGGGGTTATCAGTAAAAGTAGTAGTGTTTATAAATTATTTGCACAATTGCAGGAATTAATTTGTGCCCGCAAAGCTCCATTTTTTCCAGTTCATATACATGCCCATACAGGATTACCCGGACCAATTAGTTTGGGTAATGATGTAGTGGACAAGTGCACACGTGTGCAAATGGCCTTTACTGTTTTTACCCCGGAACGACAAGCTCAGGAATTTCATAGTCATTTTCATGTTAATGCCCGTACTTTACAATCTAAGTTTAAGTTAACCCGACAAGCGGCCAGACAAATTGTGTTAAATTGTCCAAAATGTGTTACCCACCTACCGGTTGCGTCATTGGGTGTTAATCCTTGTGGCCTCCTTCCTTTAAAAATTTGGCAAATGGATGTTACCCATGTTATGGAGTTTGGAAAGTTGAAATTTTTACATGTCTCAATTGATACATGTTCAGGAATTATTCATGCCACTCCTTTAAGTGGAGAGACAACTCATCATGTAATTACTCATTGCCTGGAAGCTTGGGCTTCCTGGGGCATGCCTTATCTATTAAAAACTGATAATGGCCCTGCTTATACTAGCAGACAATTCCTTCAATTTTGCCAAACCATGGGAGTACAGTTGTCACATGGACTGCCTTATAATCCTCAAGGACAAGGTATCGTGGAACGTGCTCACCGCACCTTAAAGATTTATTTACAAAAACAAAAGGAGGGAATTGGACATAAGAGGACACCTAAAGAGAGAATTTCCTTAGTCCTCTTTACTTTAAATTTTTTAAATTTGGATATTCAAGGCCATTCTGCCGCTGATAGACATGTTTCACCAGCTATAGAATTGCATAAAGGATTTGTAAAATGGAAGGATGTATTAACTGGCCAATGGAATGGGCCAGACCCCGTGCTCTCTTGGGTACGAGGAGCTGTTTGTGTGTTTCCACAGAAATCACAAGATCCTATTTGGGTGCCGGAACGTTTAGTGAGGAAAGTGCAGAAGGATGAGCGTCATGAAAATCCTGTCGATGATGCTACTACTAATGATGCTGTTGTGGCCACTGATGGAGACTCGAGTACTGTGGGCAATAATGAAGACGTTTCCCCTGCCAATGCCAGTGACTAGTACTTCCAAAGTATATCCATATATATTCACAACTAACAGTTCCTTGAAATTACCTTCTATTCCTTATGATTCTGGACGTGGAAATTTTTCCTTAAGTTTGAATTTAACTCGAACCTTGTGTTTTACTTTATCTATGAATTTGAGTGCCTGTATAATTCTTCATCGACAAAATATGGGAATGTTTTATCCCCAGCCAAATGGTGATTTGACAACAGTTTCTACACTAACTCAAAAGGCAGGATTGGTGGGATATTCGGGGTATGTTCCATCTTATGGAGATCATGTGAAAATTGGGGAAATTCAATATGGATCTACAAAAAGCTTTCCTTTATTGTTTCCGAAATGTACTAGCGGTGCTTGGTGGCCCTGGGAGTGGACAGGTTGTCAGAGTTCTAGATATGCTCATGTTGCTTCTGGTTTTCGTTTTTCCCCTGCTATTGCTGATTTTGGGAATTTTACCCATGCTCCATGTAGACGTGATTATGTTTTTCAAAGAGCAGATGAAGATACTGAGAATCCTTTTGATGTTTGGCTAATTTGTGGGAAATATGCTTGTAGTGTTAGTAATGCTCTGGCTTTTATTAATGGAGGAGAGTTTAGGCATTGTAATAGTACCATTAAAAGTGATTTTATGATGGTCTGTCCCGGTTCAGGGCCATGTTGCCCCAGTTCAACTTCATGTTCTTGTACAACTAAGGCATCAACTCCATGTCATTGTACAACTATGGCACCAAGAAATAATGTTACCCTAGATTATTGTGCATTTAATGGTAGTTATGGCCCTACCCCTGTATGTGTATGGTTTCCTTTTATGTTTGTTATTTTTAATTCATTTGATGTTGTTGATGGGATTATAAATTGTTCCTCTACTGTATGTTATTTAAGTCAGTGCTGGAATGTTAGTGAGTTTGATTCTGCTGTGGTTATGCGTATGCCTACTTTTATTCCTATTCCAGTAGAAGGTTCTGAAAAGAATTTAATAGTGAAATTGAAAAGAAGATCAAAACGTGATTTTGGAGTGACTGCTTTGATTATTTTGGTGTCTTCGTTGATTGCAACTGCTGTTGCATCTGCTGCCGCTATGGTTACCTCCATTCAGACTGCGACTGCTGTAAATACACTTTCCGAAGCGGTTTCACAAGCTATGGATACTCAAGTGCAAGTGAATCAGCATTTAGCCCGAGGACTTATGATTTTAAATCAAAGAGTGGACTTGTTGCAAGAACAAATGGATTATATGTTTCAATTTGCTCAATTAATGTGTGTAGGAACCACATCTGGTTTATGTATTACTTCTTTGGATTATTATAATCTTTCCTATGCTGCAAATTTATCCCGGGAATTGGGTCGTATGCTTCAAGGATCTTGGACTCAAGAGTTTGAAAATCTTACTAATCAATTACGGCATGAAATTATGATTGTTAATTCCACCTGTGTAAACATTGCTACTGTGGGAGAATTGGTAGATTGGATTTCTCAATCCCTTGGTTGGGTTAAAGAATGGGCTGGGAGCGTGTCCTTAATTGTTATATTATGTGTTGGATTAGGATTGTTGTGTTGGTTTGTTTTGGTTTTGCGCAGACAAATTATCAGACAAAGAAAACGTGATCACATGGTCATTAAACAAGCTCTTATGGCTCTTCAGCAACAAGAATCCCCCCAAGTGTGGCTGGGTATGCTGGATCAGTAGTCAAAGACGGGTAAGAGTAGAGATTGGTCTTGGTATCAACCTAAGACCGACTCCGATGCTCGAGTATCGGATGTTGAAGACGGGTAAGAACCAAGAGGCATCTCTCCAACCTAAGACAGGCATGATCCCTTACCCTCAGTATGAGAAAATAGGGAAGGAGTTTGGAGATCTGGCCAGTCTCTTAATTCCTACTCGAATTCTCTATACTTTCAGCCAAAAGAAAAAAGGGGGAGATGTAGAGAGCTATTACATTCGCCATTACAAGATGGCGCTGGCATCCGCCTTTGTGGTTGCACCACTGAGTTGTTTGTCTGAAAGTTTCCAGGAAAAGATGTGATTGTTCATGAGCTTTATGCATGATTGGAAGTATGTGTAATGCCATATTGCTACTTGTTTAGAATGTGCTATAGAGGTGTACTTGTATTATTGGCTATAGAATTGTAAGAAAGCAAATGTGATTGGATGATGGGCCTATAAAAGCCCAGGGTTTTGAGGAAGTCGGGGTCGACCCGGCATAGCTGTAAGCTTGCTGAATAAACTGCTGCTCGAGAAGAAGTCTCACTTGTTGCGTCTTCCTTGCTGGCCGAGGGGACAGCGACATGAGTTAAGTTCTATTGCTTGGCACCCGCTCTGCTTTCCCAATGTGTTTGGGGACTGGCTGTATTACTCACGCCTCTGCATCAGTCTTCGGGTGTTCCAAGGTGGTGGGGAGTCTTTCACTCCCCTCGGGTCTCCGCCGCCGCCTGTGTTCTGAGTCTGGGTTCCGCTGCTTGCTGTTCTGGTTCACGTCTGGGTTCAGCTGCTTCCGCCATTCGCTGGCCCAGTTCTGTGCTGGTTTCTGCAGCCGTTGGGCTCCCAGCCTGACACCCTCCACTGCCACCGCTTTTCGTGGATTAGAGCCAGGGCCCTCTGCCGCTTTCCCAGAGTGGAGCAGGCACCCGCTCAAGCTGCTTTTCGCGGCTTGATCAGGCGCCAGCTGCAGCTTTTCGCAGCTTTCCGCAGCTTTCACGGCTTGGATCCGGCGGCGAGAGGTGGGGGAGGCATCTTCGGGTTCCGAATTCTTTGAGAAAGTTGGATGTGAGCTTTATCTGGATTTCTTTTCCGGTTTGAGTGAACATGGAGAGTCTTATGGCGAAAGCCAACGCATCAGTGACTTCAATTGGTTGCAGTGTTATAATCTGTAGGAAAATGTTTTTAATTCAATTAAACATACTGTACCCTATGATATGAAATATCACTGAAAATATAGTCAATAAGTAGTAATAATTTTAGGTTTTATGAGGTGAATATGATAGTAAATTTATTAAAATATTAATATTTTACAAATAAATATATATAATGTACACAGATATTAAATGATACATATTAATTTAGTTTTTCAAATTTTAAAATCCCTAAATAATACTTATACTGAATCCTTTTGTACTAGCTTTAGTTCCTTGCTTTCAAGACTTGAAAAATCATGAGTTTGCAAATCATGTTATGCTGTGGATATTATTAGCTACAATATCACTGAAAGGAGACTATTTAACTTTTGAATGAATTCATATGCCTACAGAGAATTTTCTCTTTTCCTTCTTTGAGATCCTTCCCTGTCCTTTATTCTTATTGAAAGTTTTACTTTTTTAAAATAATCCTTGTATAAAATCACTTTGTAGAATTGCTTAAGATTTTCCATTATCATAAATAAAAATATATTTGCTTTAGAAAAATTACAAATGAATGCAGAAACCCTTCCAAATAATCTTCACATATTTTGACTATTTAAAAATTTCAATGTTACAGTTATATTTACCATATAGAGTGTGCATTATTTCTCACACATTGATATCCCTTCTTATGTTTTTATCCCCATTTCCCTACCTCATCCCCCTCTACTCATTTTCCCTCTCCTATTTCAAATAACCAGGCAAACATCTATATAATATACCAGGAAACAAAGTGGGATACAGTAACAATATGAGATTAACCATAGGGCAACAGAAGAGAAAGGAGAAAAACATAATACATTAAGAATAACAGTCACTTATAATTGAGCTCTTATTTCCGTGTCCTGGAGGTCCATCAATTTGCCTCATCCTATGGAGTTTAAGATACATGGAGTAAGACTTAGATTAAAGATCATAATTACATGATTTAAAGGCAAGCAGTTTAACTCATGTTAAGTTTCCTTTTAGCCATGTGAGTTAACAAAATGCTTGATTATTTGAACTATTTGGTTATAATTTATTATTATTATTATTATTATTATTATTCCAGATCAGCTTTCTGGTTTATTTTCACTAATTATAATAGTCATCTGTGCTGTGTGAGAATGTGCTTAGCTGAAGTTTGGATGAGCAGTTTGTCAATCATATGGCAATATTGCTTGGAATACAATTCTAAATTCTTCAGTAGGTCTGGACTTTCCCTTTGATGTTCAAGATCACGTCCTCCAAGTTAATCTTCCCAAATAGTCTACACATGCTAACTAGTTCTCTGCAGACCCTTGTTAATACTTACCAACATGGACAAAATATTTTGTGTGACTTTTTTCCCTACACAGATGACATTTTTCCTCTCCTTTCTATATTATTGGGTTTGTATTAGCCATTGCATCCAGGCAAAAGAGATTCTGCTTGCCTTCCTAGGTAACTTTAGAAAGGACCCCTGTAACTCCACGGCTGTTTGAGGGAACATTTGCAAGAGAACCAACTTATTTTTTTATGTTAACACTGTGAGTTGAAATAATACTTATTTCTATGTCAGAACATTCGGATACTCTAAAAGGAGATGGCTTACAGCCATCTTGCTAAGATGCCAGACTGTATAGTGAATTTACACCTATCACTAACAACTGATTGACAGCATTGACTTCCACACAGCCACATAAAGACAAAGAATGACCTGGATCAGCCAAATCTGAATTCTTGATGTGAAAACCTGTATCATACAATAAAATCATCATTTGTCCAATCCACTAAATAGTAGAGTCATTTGTTATGCTTTCTTGGATAACTAGTTCTACCTTCTCAAACTTCCCATAACTAATGAGCAATTTACATTGTTCAGATCTCCTTACTTTCAATAATTCCGTGTATATATACATAACATAAAGACATTGATAGATGTTAATGATTGATAACAGAATTTTAACACTTATCTCCTCTAAGATCATGCATATATTAACTTGGTCAATAACTGTAATTTAATTATGTATTTAATGAGCATATTACAGTCATCAGAATTGGAGAAGCACAGAAAGGTTTAGGGGCATAAAAATTCTATCTAGTCAAGTTTTCAAAAGATAGTATAGGGATTTACTAACTTGGATATATCCAACATTAGACTTTTAACTTTATTTAACAAACATTACTCCATTTCATAAAATATTTTATCCTAATTTCTTTTTATTTTCATTATTTTAATTACTTGTAAGTACATCTTAATTAGTGTCACCACTTCCATTGTTCTCCCTAATCAGATTTTCTATTCAAAATAATCAGTTGAAAGTTGTTAACTTTTAGACTAACTGGAAAAGATGAAGCTCTTTCTAAAGTGATTTCAAACTTCAGTAACATTGTTTCCTTGAAGCAGAATAAATAGGATGAATGAGAATGCTGTTATAGAATGAAATTTCCTCAGCATTGAGAAAGTCCTTGAGTTTGCATTCAGATTAGGTGAGATTGACACATGGTAAGCTCTTGGTTATTTTTTTTTAAAGAGCAAAGATTCTACTTCCCTGCAGCAAAACTCGCTTTATATGTGTCACAAGCAAAGAAAACAAAGCATCTATGTAGGTGTTGAAACTCTTCTTAAAATGAATATGAATATGTATCTTCTGTTTATTCAAACACATTCTTCAATTAAATTGAGTAAACAGTACTTTGTATTTTAAATGACTGGTGTCTCATAAAGTATTATGCTTTTTCATTTTTGTAGTACACAAAATACCAGCTCCTTTGGGACACGGCAAAGGCAGTACTCAGAGAAAAATGTCTAGCTTTGAGTGCCTATACCAACAACATGGAAAAATCCCAAACCAACAAGTTAATGTGCCACCTTAAGCTCCTGGAAAAAGAGCAACAAACCAAACCTAATCCACTAGAAGGAAGCAAATTATTAAAATCAAAGAAGAATTAAATGATTTGGAATCCAAAAAAACTATAGAAAGAATCAAGAAAACAAGGAGTTGATTCTTTGAAAAAATAAACAAAATTGACAAACCCTTAGCAAATCTTACCAAAAAAAGAAGAGTGCATACTGAAATAAAATCGCAGACGAAAATGGTAATATCACGACAGAAATTACCAAGATCCAGAGTATCATGAGGGAATACTTCACAAACCTTTATGCCAACAAATTTGAGAATCTAGAAGAAATAGATGAATTCCTAGCTAATATTAACATACCCACACTGAACCAAGAAGAACTATCCCAACTAAACAGGCCTATTTCAAGCACTGAAATAGAAATGGCAATAAGAGACCTTCCACCTAAGAAAAGCCCAGGGCCAGATGGATTCACAGCTGAATTCTATAAGGTCTTCAAAGCAGAGCTCACACCCATATTCCTCAAGCTCTTCAACGAAACTGAAAATGAAGGTTCTTTACCAAACTCCCTCTATGAAGCCAGTATAACCCTCATCCCCAAACCAGAGAGAGATTCATCAAAGGAAGAGAACTATAGACCTATTTTTTTGATGAACATCAATGCAAAACTTCTCAACTAATTTTGTGTGGGAGACTAAACTGTTGGATTTCTTTTCTGATCTCTTCAATGACCTATTGGTGATTCAACAATGTGTTGTTCAATCTCCATGAGTTACAGGGTTTTCGTTGGTGGAGATGTGTGTTTAGTTCCAATTCGATGCCTTTGTGGTCTCAGAGCGTGTAGGGAATAATTTCAGTGTTTCTGAGTCTGTCCAGGTTTGTTTTATGGCCCAAGATATGGTCTATTTTGGAAAATGTTCCATGTGCTGCTGAAAAAAAACGTATATTGTGTTGTTGCTAGGTGGAATATTCTGCAGATGTCTGTTAGATGAAGTTGGTCTATGTAGTTGTTCAATTCTAAGGTTTCTCTGTTGACTTTTTGCCTTGTTGACCTGTCCAAAGGTGAGAGTGGTGTGTTAAAGTCACACTCAAATGTGTTTCAATTAATTAATGAGAAGAAACAAAATATACCACAGCCCAAGTAATATTTAAGTTACTTGTAATATTTTGGAATAATAAAAAGTGCTATGCATACAATGTCTGATTGTCATGATCTCATTCCAAGATTCCTGCAATAAGAAGGGACAAAATGGAAGATTGGAAGATGGCGGTGGTTCAGTGTCAGATGTACTGAGCTCCTGCCAAGATTCGAATTCTGGCAGCATAGGGGACAGTTTTTTTTTATCGTAATTAATAAAACTCACATGATATTTGCCAGATAGAAGGTTAATTCACATACATTGATACCCTCTCACATGTCTTGGTCCCCATTATCCTCCCCTCACCTCCCCATCTTGGTTTCCCCCCTTCCTTATCCAATTTCAAATAACCAAATACAAATATATCCAATATATCAGATAACAAAGTAAGATACTGTAACAATATGATATAACCAAGGGACAGCAAAAGAGATGAGAGATAACATAGTCCATTAAGGACAATCATCATTCATTATATGGCTTTTGTTTCAGTATCCTGGAGGTCCTTTCAATTAGCTTCATACTATGTGGCCTTATGTATCAAGGTTTTCTCTATTTCAAATCTCTGCTAGTCGAGCCCAAGATTTCTACTGATTATGTCAAATGAGGGAAACCATTTTTTTTTGTTGTTTTGTTTTGTTTTTACCAAAATTGATCCTGAGTAAGCTTTAGCACCACAGAAGAAAAAGGCTGAATACTGGCGTGAGAAGACAGTGTGGAGCCCCACCAGCCACAGAGCGGCTGGGGAGACAAAAGCTCTTCTGAATCAGAGCAGAGACAGTGCTCCACAGCAGCACAGACCCGCCGGCTTCAGACAGAGCCACACAGAGCCTGCACCAGCCCAGAGCCGACACCTGGCCATGCACAGACCTGCCAACTTCACAGAACTGGGGAATCCAGCAATTTGTGAGTACCTCCGAGGAGAAATTTCCACTTCTGCTCACAGAATGGCATTGGGAGGGAGCTCCTCCCCATCCAGCTGAGAGCAATGCCATCTTGACTGCTGGCAGAGACCAGGCCAAACAATTGGAGCCTGAGAGGTGTTGTTGACAGCGCCATCTTTCTAACTGGCAAAGGATTTCCCAGAGATCGCTTACCCAGAAATCTTGCCCCAGTGCTGCTGAAATCCTTCCCACAGACTGGGTAAACAAAGCCCCCCTCGAATCTTTCAGCTTTGTTTTACCAATCAAGCAATCTGACCCGAAAAACCACAAAGCCAAATCACAAGATAAAAAGACGTTGTTAAGTGTTTAGACACTGAATTTAGTGGAGAAATAAGTTTCCTGTTCTCCCTCCCACCAAAAAAAAAACCTAAAACTGAAGAATACACTTTTTATTTGTTTGTTTGTTCGTTTTGGGGGGGTTTCTTTAGTTTAGTTTTGTTTTTGGTTTTTTTTTGTATTCTATTTTCTTTTATTTTGTTGTTGTTTGGTTTCTTTTTTCTATTTAAAATTTGTATCATTGAAGTCTCCTATATCTACCTCTCTCTTTTCTCTGTATATTCTTCTTATTACTCTTCTTATTTTCATAAGTTTTATCTAACTTCATTTGAACTTTATACTCAAATATTCTACCAGTCTATCCACTTAGGTCAGTTATCCTTACATGATACCCATTCTTCACTACTATAATAATCTTACTCTCCTGCATTATTCTTTTCCTACTTCCCTTGTCCTCTTTCATACTATTTTTCTACCTCTGGTCCACTGTTCATCCTTCAACTCTAATAATGCATGGATCTACATTTGATGGTTGTTGAGTAATGCTGTGCATCTAGGTGTGCAATTATACTCTAGGTCTAGAGGGACTCATATGCAATAGAGATTGGATTGAGGGGCTTATTGTGTTCATCATAATTTGGTAATCTGTGGTTGTATTAGATTTGTGTGTAAGTGCACAAAAAGAAAGAGAAAGTGATATTACCAATCTAAAAGAGTGAACATCTATTGTCAGCCAACTAAAAAGGTCTAGGTTGGTTATAACTGAAAAATTATAACCTTGTTTAGTATTAATCTTGCTCCCATTTTCAAATGGGCAGAACAAGAAACTCAAGAAAAATGTCAAATCAAGAAATTACATCTCCCACTCAAAAGAAATAGGCAATGGAGCAGTCAGTGGCAAATCTAGAGGAGAGTCTTCCAAGAGCTATACAAATGCAACATATAAACATCATTAATGACATGTGTGAAAACCTAAAGAAAGAGATAAGGGAGGAAGCCATAGCTAAACAAGAGGAAACCATAAACAAGGTGATATGTGAAAAAGGAGAAGCCCTAAAGGAGGCCATAATAAAGGTTTTTCAAAGAAAAATGGACAAATTCATAGAATCCACAAACAAAAAGGTGACTGAACTTCAACAAATGTCCAAAGAGAATAAAGCTGCTGAGCTAATCACTCAAATGGAAATCAAGGAGCTAAAGAAATCCATACATGATCTAAAACAAGAGATGGAAGGAATCAAAAATGAGCAATTAGAAGTAAGGGAGATGAAGAATAAGGAAGAAAGCTTTGATAGCAGGTTAGACAATGCAGAAGAGAGAATTTCCAGGGTTGAAAATAATTTAGTTGTTTAGAGAAAGAACAGAAAATGAGTCAATTCACATCCAGGAAATATGAGAAAACGCTACAGGAGGTCCAAGATACAGTTAGGAAGACTAATTTAAGGCTAATTGGTATTGAGGAGGGTTTGGAGAAAGAAGTCAATGGTATTGGAAATATACTTCAGGGAATCATCTCAGAGAACTTCCCCAAATATCCAGAAGGGCAGGCCCATCCAGATACAAGAAGCTTTTAGAACCCCAAACAGACTTGAACAGAAAAGGACAGCCTACCGCCACATTATAATCTGAACTGGATCAATAGAGACCAAAGATAGGATTCTAAAAGCCGCCAGGGAGAAGAGAACAATCACCTGTGAAGGCAAACCAATCAGAATAACCCCAGATTTCTCAGCAGAGATGATGCAAGCAAGAAGAGAGTGGAAGGATGTATGTTATGCCCTGAAGTCAAATAACTAACAACCAAGAATACTGTACCCTGCTAAGCTCTCATACATAACTGAAGAAACAATAAAAACATTCCATTCCAGGGAAAAACTGCAACACTACATAGCAACAAGACCCACATTACAGGAAAATCTCAAAGATGTTCTACACATAGAAAACCAACACAAATGTAATACAGAGAAAGACATGGGACCTAAAACTCATAACATCTAAGTACCACAAGAACTATCAAGACACAGGCCCTAATGGAATCTTTTAAAAATGGCAGGAATTGGGGCCAGGAGTTTGGTCTAGTGGTAGTATGCTTGTGTAGCATGCATGAAGACCCGGGTTCTATTCTTTGGTACCACATACATAGAAAAAATCCAGAAGTGGTGCTGAGGCTCAAGTGGTAGAGCCCTAGCCTTGAGAAAATCCAAGGACAGTGCTCAGGCCCTGAGACCAAGCCCAAGTCTGGCAAGAAAAATGGCAGGAACTAATAAATATTTCTCAATCCTGACTCTCAATATCAATGGAATTAACTCTCCAATAAAACGACATAGACTCTCTAGTTGGATTAAAAAGCAAGAGACATCGTTCTGCTGTCTTCAAGAGACACATCCTACTCCCCAAAACAAAAGTTTTTTGAAAGTGAGAGGTTGGAATAAACTCTATCAAGCTAATGGCCCCCATAAACAGGCTGGAGTTGCCATCCTCATATCAGAGAAAATAGACTTCAAAATAAATTAGTGAGAAAATACAAAGAAGGTTACTACATACTACTAAAGGGATCTTTCCTCCAGAAGGACATAACCATCCTAAATATCTACACACCAAATCCTGGAGCTCCGAACTTCATCAAGCAAACTTTACTTTCACTGAAACCATACATAGATCGAAACAGTGATTTTTGGTGACTTTAACACACCACTTTAAACAATGGACAGATCAACAAGGCAAAAACTCACCAGAGAAATCTTAGAAATGAACAACTATATAGACCAACTACATCTAACAGACATCTGCAGAATATTCCACCTAGCAACAACACAATATACGTTTTTCTCAGCAGCACATGGAACATTTTCCAAAATAGACCACATGTTAGGTCATAAAACAAACCTGGACAAACTCAGAAACACTGAAATTATTCCCTGCACTCTCTCAGACCACAAAGGCGTCAAATTGGAGCTGAACACACATCTCCACCAACGAAAACCCTGTAACTCATGGAGATTGAACAACACATTGTTGAATCACCAATGGGTCATCGAAGAGATCAGAACACAAATCAAAACAGTTTATGAAATTTAACAAAAAGGAACACACAAAATACCAGCTCCTTTGGGACACGGCAAAGGAAGTACTCAGAGGAAAATTCATAGCTCTGAGTGCCTACAATAACAATTGGAAAAATTGCAAACCAACAATTTAATGTGTTACCTTAAGCTCCTGCAACAAGAGCAACAAACCAACCCTAATCCCACTAGAAGGAAGCAAATTATTAAAATCAAAGCAGAATTAAATGAATTGAAGTCTAAAAAAACTGTAGAAAGAATCAATAAAACAAGGAGTTGATTCTTTGAAAAAATTAACAAAATTGACCATCCCTTAGCAAATCTTACAAAAAAAGAAGAGTGCATACCAACATAAACAAAAATCACAGACGAAAATGGTAATATCACGAAAGAAATTACTAAGATCCAGAATATCATGAGGGAATACTTCTCAAATCTTTATGCCAACAAATCTGAGAATGTAGAAGAAATGGATGAATTCCTAGCCAATATTAACATACTGAACCAAGAAGAACTAAGCCAACTCAACAGGCCTATTTCAAGCTCTGAAATAGAAATGGCAATAAGAGACCTTCCACCTAAGAAAAGCCCAGGGCCAGATGGATTCACAGCTGAATTCTATAAGGTCTTCAAAGCAGAGTTCATACCAATACTCCTCAAGCTCTTCAATGAAATTGAAAATGAATGGTCTTTACCAAACTCCTTCTATGAAGCCAGTATAACCCTCATCCCCAAACCAGATAGAGATTCATCAAAGAAAGAGAACTATAGACCTATTTCTTTGATGAACATTGATGCAAAACTTCTCAACAAAATACTGGCCAACCGTCTACAACAAATCATCAAAAAAAATTATGCACTATGATCAAACAGGATTCATAACAGGGAGGCAAAGCTGGTTCAACATACGCAAATCAATTAATATAATTCAACACATCAACAGGAGCAAGGACAAAAATCACATGATTGTCTCAACAGATGCAGAAAAGGCATTTGACAAGATCCAACAGCCCTTTATGTTAAAAGCTCTGTTGAAAGTAGGAATCCATGGCACAGTATAATAAACACTGTGTACTAAAAACCCACAGCTAGTATTGTACTTAATGGCAAAAAGCTAAAGCCATTCCCTGTGAAATCAGAAATGAGACAATGATGCCAACGCTCTCCACTCCTCTTTAACATAGTATTAGAATTCCCAGCCTGTGCAATTAGGCAAGAAGCAAGCATACAGGGGATCCCAAATAAGAAAAGAGGAAGTAAAACTTTTCTTTTTTGCAGATGACATGATTCTGTATTAAAGAATCCTATAGACTTACTCCCAAGCTCCTTGAGATGATTCAAACTTTGGAAGGGTAGCAGGGTATAAAATTAACGCTCAAAAATCAACCGCCTCCCTCTACACCAACAGTGAGAGGAATGAGGCAAAAATCAGGAAAGCAACTCCTTTTTGAATAGCTTCAAAGAAAATAAAGTACCTAGGAAATACCTTAACTAAGAACGTAAAGGATCTTTTTGATGAAAACGTTAAAACCCTGAAAAAGGAAATTAAAGCAGAACTGAGGAAATGGAAAAACCTCCCATGCTCCTGGATTGGGAGAATCAACATTATGAAAATGACAGTCTTGCCAAGGGCTATCTACAATTTCAACGCAATACCCATCAATATCCCAATGTCATTCTTTAAAGAAATAGAACAGGGGATCCAAAATTTCATATGGAATAATAAAAGACCCGGTATAGCAAAAATGCTTCTTAGCAGATAGAACAGCACAGGAAGAATTTCAATACCAAATTTTAGACTCTATTACAGAGCTATAATTATCAAAACAGCTTAGTACTGGCACAAGAACAGGCCTGAAGACCAATGGAATAGATCTGAGAACACAGAAATTAATCCACGGACCTATGGTCACCTGATCTTTGACATGGGGTACAAAAAAATAGAATGGAAGAAAGATAGCCTCTTCAACAAGTGATGTTGGAAGAACTGATTAAGCACCTATAGAAAATGAAAGTTGGATCCTTCTTTGTCACCCTGCACTAGAATTAACTCCAAATGGATGAAAGACCTCTAGGTAAAAGCTGACATGCTGAAAACTTTACAAGAAGGAGTAAGAGATACACTAGTCCTCCTTGGCACAGGTCAAAACTTTCTTAATAAGGACCAAGAATCACAATAAATCAGAGAGAGGCAAGATAATTTGGACTGCATTAAACTGCAGAGCTTTGTATGGCAAAGGATATAGATAGAAAACTAATCAGGAAGCCTACAGAGTGGGAGAAGATCTTCACTAACCATAAAACAGAAAAGGCCTCATATCTAAAATGTATCAACAGCTCAAAAAATTGAATCACCTCAAAGTAATCTCCAAAGACACAACCATCCCATTAAAAGATGGGCCAAAGACTTAGAGAGTCTTCTCTGAAGAAGAAACAAAAATGGCCAATAGACACATGAAGAAATGCTCGACATCTCTGGTCATAAAAGAAATGCAAATCAAAAGAACTCTGAGATTCCACCTCACTCCAGTTAGAATGGCCAGGATCAAGAAAACTAGTAACAACAGATGCTGGAGGGGATGTGGCCAGGAGGGATCACTAATACACTGGTGGTGGGAATGCAAACTTGTTCAACCACTATGGAAAGCAGTATGGCAGTGCCTCAAAAGACTAAACATAGAACTCCCCTATGACCCAGCAATTCCACTACTAGGCATTTACCCAATTGTCCAGACACAAGATCTGACTAAATCCACTAGCACAGCAACGTTCATTGCAGCACTATTTACCATAGCAAAGATATGGAACCAACCTAGATGTCCCTCAGTTGATGAGTGGATCAACAAGATGTGGTATTTTTACACAATGGAATTCTATGCTGCTGTCAGAAAGAATGATATCAGCCCATTTGTTAGGAAATGGTAAGACTTTGAAAAAAATCATATTAAGTGAAGTAAGCCAGACTCAAAGGAAGATAGGCTCAATGGTTTCCCTCATTTGTCATAATCAATAGTAACCTTGGTCTCTTCTAGCAGAGATTTGCAATAGAGCAAATCCTGGATACATAAGGCCATATAGAATGACGCTAAATGAAAGGACCTCTAGGATATAGAGACAAAAGCCATATAACGAGTGATTGTTGTCCTTAACTTACTATGTTATCTCTCATCTCTTTTGCTATCCCTTGATTATCTCATATTGTTACAGTATCCTACTTTGTTATCTGATATATTTGATATATTTGTATTTGGTTATTTGAATTTGGATAGGGAAGGGGGTAAAACAAGATGAGGGGTCGGGGTGAGGGGGAGGGAAATGCAGACCAAGACATGAGAAAGGGTATCAATGTACATGAATTAATGTACCTTCTATCTGGCAAATATCATGTAACCATTCTATTAATTACAATAAAAATATATAAGAAAAGAAGGGACAATATATTATTATTTCCTTATTTTCTCAATATGAGTTATTATATTTCTACAGTATATGAGTTTGTCTATGTAAAAATATCATGCAGCAAATATGAGAAGTAATTTAACACTTAATACTGATCTTGTAGAAGAATAGGACAGGAATATTAATATTCTTTGGGGGAAATGAAGAGAAGTGTTAGGGAGATTCCTATAGCTTCTAAGACATGGATATGGGAAAATGCATACTAAATAACTTAAAATGACAGAAATCAGTTATAGAGTAGAAACACTGAAGGTGTGGCATTTATTTGTGTAGTAATAATATATGTGCATTGGGGTATATTTGTTCATATTTTTATTTTCATATGTAAGTGTTACTTTGTGTTGAACATTTTCCTCAAATATTGGTTAAATCCTTATCACTGAAACTCTTTCTGTGAATATATTTGGAAATAGGGCAGTTGAAAGTGTAATTACTTCTGATAAGTTAATAATGGAGTTATATGGAGCTGTAATTTGAAAAAAGAAAATTTTGGTAACAGAGATGTGTGGAAAGGGAGAATTGTATATGAAGATAAAAGCAGAGGGAAAGGAGAGTGATGTACCTATTAGTGTTAGAATGATGAAATTTGCCAGCATGCCACCAGAAATAAGGAGCCAGATCAGATTATATTTTCCTTATAGATATCTGAAGAAATCAACCTTAAATTTGGATGCGTTTATTTTATTTCACACTTCTTTTCTTCTGAGATGTATCTAGGTTTCCATTGATTGAGCTAATCAGTTTATTTTGCCTGTACTAGCAAAATCATACACACACATATTCATATGGATTACTTATGGAAATAAGATTTATTTACTTGTGAAAGGTGACTAAATGATCTCCACTAGACTTTTAGCTTCATTTCACATAATGGTGGAATGAGATTAATAGTCATAGCCAGCAACTAGGAAGATAAAATGAATGAATGAAAGGAATGAGAATCTATAAGCTATAAACCCATGCTATCTCTTACTTCTTCTTACCTTTTATCTATAGTTAAGTTGGGATTTTGTCATGGAATTAAACACACACCTGGCTCAGGAGTTTGAGGTTCAGAAAGACCCAGGGGAAGTTGGAGCCCTGTCAGTCCAATGCACTGCTCTTTTGTACAATATAAACTTACAAATGAATAACAAACAACGCGAGACATAAAGTGACTGCAGCAAGTTTCATTATATTGCATTGCTCTCTAAAAACATGAATCAATCATTTTAGTCATTAGCCCCTATACCTTTAATTTTAAATGTCCCCTATTGATACAACTATTAGAGACTGGGTCCCCAAGGTTATTATTGAGAGGCGGCATAACCTTTACAGGGTGGGCTTAAGAGGTGTACCTAGAAGGAGATCTTGAAATTATGAAGGGCAGAGAATAGAAGGAAATGATGAGACTAAACTTTTCTTCCTCCTCTCTTTTGCTTCCAAGCCATGAAGTAGAAGGTTTTGCTCTATCCCAGACTCCTATCCCCTCCCCCGCCCCCCGCCGCCAAATAAAGGGACCAACCATTCAGGGGTTGAAACTGCAAACACTATAAGCCAGAAGGAACTCTTTTCAAAAGTAATTGATTATTTAAGACATTTAGTAAAGTGGTGAAAAGCTAACAGATAAAGGAAATTTGTTTGACTTTTTTAGAACATCCTTCAATAGTTTTCTTTCATAACTCTATTTGATAATACTGGAGGAATTTATCATATTCCAATTAATCCATTTCCTTTTTTTTCCTTCTTATCAACTCAAAACTTTCCCCATCCACATTCACTCCCTGTAAGGCAGTATTTGATTTTACAAGGTGCCTTATTTTCTCTTTTGAAAGTAAGTGTTTGATTTATGCTAGTATTAGTTTATATACATTAACATTTGTCTCGTGTCATGTTTAACTCACACCAAACTTAAGCCTACATCCATCATTCTAAACAGTCTTTATCTATGTTTTTGGCTAACACTTAGGTCTTGTAACTATAGATCATTTATAAGTACTAAATACATAATAGACCAGTGTCCAAGAGCCAATTCTCCTTTATTGTATTGATTAGTTTGTTGTTCAGCAACCTCCTTCTAACATGAAACATTAGGCGGTAATAGCATGTCATAATTACTCATATTCCTAAAGTGCTCCCTAGTCCCTCAAATAATTTCATTTTTCAATGTGAGCTTCATTTTCTAAAAGTAAAAGCTTAGGACACATTTATTTATTTATTTATCTGTTTATCTATTTATTTATTCATCTATTTATTTTGCTAGTTCTGGGGTTGAGCTCAGGGTCAGAGCACTCTCCTTAGACTTTCTCAAGGCTAGAATTCTACCATTTGAGCCTCAGCACCATTTCTGGCTTTTTTCTACATATGTAGTACCAAGGAATGTAACCCTGGTCTTCCTGCATGCTATGGAAGCACTCTACCACTAGGCCAAATTCCCGGCTCAGGATACTATTATTTTATTTGGGTACACATGTCCTATAATTATCTCTGACATAAGTCTGAGAAAATAAAGAACTTTTACTACCAGTTAATAATGTCACTGAACAGTGATTAACATTTAAAATAATGTAAGATATTTCTTTTTCTATACTCATCTGTAGCACCAATGTGTATCAATTCTCCTCCAACATTTGACTTTTACTGCTAGAATTTTTTACAAAATAACTTAATTGTTTAGTCACACTGAAACATGATTCCTCTGACTAAACAAAAATGGAGCTAGACCATACAGATTAGACTCTGAAAAGTAGGAAAGTAGGAGAACCAAACTCTTCATAGGGCTTGCAAAATACAATGCTGTCTAGTGAATTGAGGACTGGAAGAAGAAATAGTGGATTATAAGAAAAGTGAAGGAAGTACATCTTATAGAGGCACAATAAAATTTATCACAAAAGCAGTGTGGAGGTTTCTTAAAGAACTGAAAATAGACTTTCCCTATGATCCCACCATATCACCCTTGAGCATCTATCCTGAACATCGTAACTCAGGATAAGATAAGGACACCTGCTCAGCTATGTTCATCTCTGTACTATTCACAATAGCCAAGCAATAGAAACAATCCAATTGCCCTACTGCAGATGAATGGATACAAAAAATGTGGTATAAGTTTTTTTTTTTTTTTGCCAGTCCTGTGCTTGAGCTCAGGGCCTGAGCACTGTTTTCTCAAGGCTAGAGCTCTACCACTTGAGCCTCAGCACCACTTCCGGCTTTTTTCTATGTATGTGGTACCGAGGAATCGAACCCGGGTCTTCATGCATGCTAGGCAAGCACTTTAACCACTAGGCCAAACTTCCGGTCCAATGGTATATATATATATATACATATATATATATGTATATATATACACATATATACACATATATACACATATATATATACATATATATACATATATATATATACACAATGGAATTCTACATAGCCAACAGACAAGATAAAATACTGGCATTCACAGGGAAGTGTATGAATCTAGAGTGAATCATGTTGAGAGAGACAAATCAAGACCAAAGGAAAAAAGGTGCCTGGTATCCTTAATATTAGACCCAAACAGTATAAGAGTAAGGACTCAATATTTGCATACCCAATGCTATGGACATGGTTATGGAAATAAAAGCACAACTACATAGACATAAACATGTATGACTCTATATACATAATGTTTATTACATAAATTAATATGTATTTATGACATACAAATCCTCAACCTAATTCTAATTATGTTCTAAAATCTAAGTGCCAATGATTGTATACAGAGATTCCCTTCTTGAATATTGTTTGTTAAACAAGTAATTTGAAATATGATGTAAAAACCAATGTTAATTTTTTTATAAAAATTCTTCAAAAATTATAATAATTTCAATTAGTTTTCTTTATAATTTAATTCATTTAATTTCTTTTTTTCATATATTTTTTATTGTAATTAATAGAAGGGTTACATGATATTTGCCAGATAGATGGTGCATTAAATCCCATACATTGATACCCTTTCACATGTCTTGGTCCCCATTTCCCTCCCCACCCCCACCCCTCATCTTGTTTTCCCCCCTTCCCTATCCAATTTCAAATAACCAAAACAAATATATCCAATACATCAGATAACAAAGTGAAATACTGTAACAATATGATTAAATTCATTTAATTTCTTTTATCCATATATTTTTATTGTAATTAAAAAAACTTTACATTATATTCACCAGATAGAAGGTACATTACTTCACAAACAATGATACCCTTTCTCATGTCATGTTCCTGATTTCCCTCTCTCCCTACCCCCTGCTCATCTTGAATTCCCCCCTTCTCTATCCAATTTCAAATAACCAATTAAGCATATATAAAATATATCAGATAACAAGGTAAAATGTTTAACATTATGAGATAACCAAAGGACAGCAAAAGAGATGAGAGATAACATAGTACATTAAGGATAACAATGACTCATTATATGGCTTTTGTTTCTATATCCTGGAGGTCTTTACATTTAGTGTCATACTATATGGCCTTATGTATCTAGATTTTGATCTATTGTAAATCTCTGCTAGGAGAGCCCAAGGTTCCTCCTGATTATGACAAATGAGGGAAACCATTGAGCCTATCTTCCTTTGAGTCTGGCTTACTTCACTTAATATGGTTTTTGTAAGTCTTTCCATTTCCTTAAAAATGGGGAGATGTCATTCTTTCTCACAGCAGCATAGAATTCCATTGTGTATAAAGACCACATCTTGTTGATCTACTCATCAACTGAGGGACATCTGGGTTGGTTCCATATCTTTGCTATGGTAAATAGTGCTGCAATGAACATTGTTGTGATAGTGGAATTATTATGTCCTTGTTTCTGGATGATTGGGTAAACGCCTTCTGGAATTGCTGGGTCATAGGGGGGCTCTATGTTTAGCCTTTTGAGGCACTGCCATACTGCTTTCCATAGTGGTTGAACAATTTTGCACTCCCACCAACAATGTAGTAGTGATCCCTCTTGGCCACATCCCCTCCAGCATCTGTTGTTATTAGATTTCTTGATCCTGGCCATTCTAACTGGAGTGAGGTGGAATCTTAGAGTTCTTTTGATTTGCATTTCTTTCATGACCAGAGATGTCGAGCATTTCTTCATGTGTCTGTAGGCCATTTTTTTTCTTCTTCAGAGAATACTCTTTAAGACTTTGTCCAATCTTTTAATGGGCTGATTGTGTCTTTGGAGATTAGTTTTGGGGTGATTCAATTTTTTTGAGCTGTTTATATATTTTAGATATGAAGCCTTTGTCTGTTTTATGGTTAGTGAAGATCTTCTCCCTCTTTCTAGGCTTTCAAGTTAATTTTCCATCTATGTCCTTTGCCATACAGAAGCTCTGCAATTTAGTGCAGTCCCACTTATCCAGCCTTTCTCTGATTTGTTGTGATTATTCTTGGTCCCTATTGAGATAGTTTCAACCTGTGCCAAGCAGGCCTAGTGTATCTTCTATTTCTTCTTGTAAAGTTTTCAGGGTATCTGCTTTTACCACCATGTCTTTGATCCATTTGTGCTAATCCTGGTGCAGGGTGACAAAGAAGGAGCCAACCTTTGTTTTCTGCAGGTGCTTAACGTGTTCTGCCAGCACCTCTTGTTGAAGAGTCTGTCTTTCTTCCATTCTATTTTTGGCTCCCTTATCAAAACGATTAGGTGGCTATAGGTCTGTGGATTAATATCTGGGTTCTCAGTTCTATTCCATTGGCCTTCAGGCCTGTTCTTGTCCCAGTACCAAGCTGTTTTGGACCCTTTGTTTTGTAACCAGTTAAAGATGTTTGTCCTTTCGTTCGTTGGGGGATTACAGATGATATATACAAAATACAAAGGAGTTCATATTATTATTAATAATAATATATGGTATGTTAGTAATTATGAATTTAATAAATGATGCCATTCTATATATCTATTTCTATATCTATATCTTTTTTCATATATTTTATTGTAATTAATAGAAGGTTTACAATATATTCGCCAGATAGAAGGTGCATTAATTCACATACAGTGATACCCTTTCTCATGTGTTGTTCCCCATTTCCTTCCCCCTATCCCCACCCCCCATCTTGTTTTCCCCTCTTCCCTATCCAATTTCAAATAACCAAATACAAATATATCCAATATGTCAGATAACAAAGTGAGATACTGTAACAATATGAGATAACCAAGGGACAGCAAAAGAGATGAGAGATAACATAGTACATTAAGGACAACAATCACTATCTATATCTTATTTAGCACTATTAGGCTTTTTCTTCTCTTTTACTTTGTTATTTCTTGTATTTGAGGCTTGAAGTTAATGCCTTGTCCTCTCATTCAGCTTTTCCTGATCACAGATGTCACTCTATCCCTTGAACCACACCTCAGTTTCCAACTTTTTGGTACTTAATTAAAGAGAAGAATTTTACTATCTAGGTTTGAACCTTTATCCTCAAATCTCAGCTTCTTTAATAGCTAAAATTACAGATGTGAGCTACATACTTTCATTTCCCTTCTGCTTTCCTTATGGCCATACAAAGCATGGTGAAGACCACATTTTATTAAATGTTTATAGCCTTAACATTTTTTCTTTTGCCCTACCACCATGATACTGCACCAGATATTTTTATAGAAAGCCATTACTTTATAAAACTATAAAATATTTCTGTTATGCATTATTATATTGCTTATTGAATGTAACAGTATCAGTTAATCTTAACGCACTGATTAAGTTATCAGAAACCCAGAAGGGACCATTATATCATCAAAAATTTTGGATTCAACTTTCTTTTTTTAATTTAATTTTTATTGTAAAGGTGATGTACAGAGGGATTACAATCAGAAATTAGGTCATGAGTATGCTTTTTTTTTCAGTCCTGGGCTTGAACTCAGGGCCTGAGCACTGTCCTTGGACTTTCTTAAGGTCAGAACTCTACCACTTTGAGCCTCAACACCACTTCCGTCTTATGTATGTGCTACCAAGAAATCCAACCAAGGTCTTCGTTCATGCTAGACAAGCACTCTACCACTAGGTCAAACTCCCTACCCAAACATTTCTTTTTGAACAGTGTTGCTGCCTACCTCATTTTCTCCCAGATTTTGCCCTCCTGATCTACTTCCCCAAATTTTGTATAGTTTGTTTCTAACCATGAACTAATTCAGATTGTACTTCCATCAAAATAGTAGATACTATTTTTAAAGTGTCCCTGGAGGCTTACATACTAATTATCTGTTATATCCAGGAGGTAAGAAGGACCTAGATCAATATCCCTTATAGATTTTTCTGGACAGATTTTATTATTAGAAAGGTATTTCTTACATTGATCAAAACACAAAGAACTGATACCCATCAGCCAAACTTCTGCTTATTAAAACACTATAAGAGAGGTTTATGTCTTCTCTTACATTATAGGTAATAACTCATATTTCTGTAGGTCAATACCAAGTTCAGATCCTTTGTCATACTGCTCTCTGATTTGTTCTAATATACTCACAAATTAGTGCTCTGCCATCATATTTCTTCCATGTCAAGTTGTGTCTTGTTTTCATGACTGTATCTACTCATTGCATTCAAACTGGTTGAAACCTCTATTGTCTCAGCCATGCCCCAAATAACATTATGCCTTAAGTGACATCATTAGTAAATTAGTTTGTACTTAATGAACCAGTCTTCCTGTTCAGTGCCACTTTAAATGTCCCAAGCTGAAAACATTTATTCAATTAATTTGTGTTAAGAACATTTTGAAACAATGAGGCAATACAGGCAAAACTGAGCAAGGAAGAGGTTAAAAAAGTTTGGGCCAATAGGTGTTGTTTGAGTAAAGTAGACTTGTGAGTCATACTGAGAAAAATGAATTCAAAGACAGTTTGAAGGCCATCACCACAGTTAAGTTATAACAGAACTGAGAAACATGTTTGATACTTTAGTTTTGTGGAGGCAGAAAAACTCTGCCCCTGCAGTGTCACGGGGCTACTGGGATTTGAACTCAGAGACTATCAAACACTTTGTCACTTGAGCCACATGAACTGCTCTTTAGTTATTATTGTTTTCTGATGTTGTCTTATGTTTATCTGTTTTTCCTGCCCTTTAGGGCTGAACTGTGATTTTCCTAATTATGTAACCTGCAAGCGCGGCTTGTAGGTTTGTACCACAAAACCTGGCTTATAATGCTCCTTTGTTGTTTGGAAAGGTAAATTATTAATGCTGATATTTATAATGGATAGTATCGTAATACATTTTAGTTAAATGACTTCAATTTCTATTCTATTCACATTTTTCACATTGTAGAGGGTTGAATTAATATCTTTTTCTGATGTTGTTGAGATATGAATTCAATGAATTGCACTTTCCTAGATAATTGCTCTAACACCAGGCCATATATTTATCCCTTTTCTCATTTATTCATTTTTCAGTTAGGTCTTCTAGATATGGCTCTCACTTAATTGGGATTATAGACATATATTACCACATGTAGCTTGCTTGTTTTTGACATGGGTTGTCATTAACATTTTGCTTTACTTGGTCTCACATCTCCGATCCTCTCATTCTCTATTGCCTGAGTATCAGAGATTACAGGTGTCTTTTTATCCATGCCAAGACACACTAAAGAAAAGAAAAGATAAGAAAAGAAAAGACAGGGTGCAGTAGTGGTGAACACAGGGTTTTACTTTGCTAAGCAGAAATTTAATCCTTTTTCTCTTTCTCTCTTTCTCTTTCTTTCTTTCTTTCCTTCCTTCCTTCTTTCTTTCTTTTTTCTTTCTTTCTTTCTTCCTTTCTTTCTTTCTTTCCTCTATCGCTTTTTTCTTTCTTGCCAGCCTTGGGGGCATGAACTCAGGGCTTAGGCACTGTCCTTAGACACATTTTGCTCAAGGCTAGCACTCTGCCACTTGAGCCATAGTGCCACTTTTGTTTTTTCTGTGCATGTGATTCTGGGGAATCAAACCCAGGGCTTTATGCATGATAGACCAGCACACTATCTCTAGTCCATGCTCCTGTGCTAAAGTATTGGAACTGGACATGCAATTTTTGTAAAACATCTTCATTTAAAACTTTGCATCTTGGATGGTCAACAAGATAGCTTCTCCACAAGGGAGTGACCTTATAAAGTTCAGGTAATTTCAACAATGAATACAAGTTTCACTGTCTGTTGAATGAATTTCACTACAAAAAATATGTATGAAGAACCAAATTGTAGAAATCAAAAGTGTCTTGCCTTGGTTGCAAGTAAGTATTTGTGTTATACTTTTTCATATAGAACCACATGACCATAATCATGTTATACTTAGTAGAAGCAAAATAAAACTTCCAAAGAGAAGTGAAGATTTAATGCTCCGTCTCCATTCTCTGAAAGCAGTTTGAACAACCTTCAGGAGACAGATTGCTTTGAAAGACTATGTAGTATTTTGCTTAATTGATTAATGACTTTTGAAATTTTACCTTCAGGGACTTTTGAAGATTAATTTAAAATATAATACTGCTATTGATTAAAATAATTGCCCCTGGTATTTAAGGGTTGTCTTTCTCCTTCAAATGAACTTGTACTGTTTCTAAAAAAAAAAAAAAAAAAAAAAAGAAAAATTGCCAGATCATCAATGGGGTAGAAAGAAATGTAGCTTGATTGTATTAAAATGAATAATTTTAGCAACATTTATCATTATTTTTCAAGAAAAATGTAAAAACTAATGAATGAAATTACTATAGTCCATGAAATGCTAAAGAATATTTGGTCTGGGACTAGAGAGTCGTTTCCATTACACTTCCCTGAAAACATTAATATGTTTTTTTAGATAAATGCGGTGTCAGCTCTATAGACTTTAAATAAGAACAGTTTCTTTTGCTTAATGAGGTGATGTAACCTGTTACTATTTCAGGTCACTACCTCTAGAGCTTTTAGTACTGAAGCAATTTAGATTTGTAGAAAATGAGCAGAGGGAGAACAAATAGATCAATACATGATTGCTGAAGCAGTGACAAATTTGTAGCATTTCACTTTTCAACAGAAGGGAACTTAAGAAAATACAAAATGTGCTGCAAAACAATAGAAAATCACTTTTACCTGCCAGTAAAATTATTCTTGTGATGCAACTTAACACAAAAGAAAATACAATTGGACCACTATGAAAGAACACTTAACTACAATAAGACACAGATAAGAAATGTCTCTTAAAAACTATCTACTATGTATTGGAATTTAGACAGAGGCAAATTTACCTTGTAGGTGAGCAGTGAGCTGTAGTTATAGAGAACTTGTCCTTAGGTGAGTTCATCAATAAAGCAATAAACTAGCAAGCACCTAGAAGCTAAATGATCCTATGCTTCACCGGCAATTTCTGAAGTCCATTAACTAAGAACAGAAAAGGATGACAAGTATTTCATTGGTGCAGTGCAATAGTAAAATAAGCATACATGAAAACTGTACAGCTACACACGGGAAGATATCCATAGATTTTTATATCTTGGAAATGCATTGCTTTAATTGGAGTTATCAAAAGTAATAATGAATTGTTAACTAAAAATATTTTTTAAAACATTCTAACATAATTCCCATACTTGGCATTTAACAAGATAAAAATACCATAGATTTTAGAGGTTTTAAAAGCTTTAATGTGAAATCAAGAGGAGATAGATTTCTGGGATTGAGCACTATTTCATTCTCCCTTCTGAATATCCTTTCCCATATTCAGTCTTGGAAGAGTGAAACCTAAGACGTTAGTTTGTATTAGTTTATATTCTGAAATATGCAACTCTTGTTTCTTACTCTTGAGATAGTAAAGCCCTCTGTGCTAAAGTCTAGATTGCTAATTTTATGGAAAGAATGCTTTTGAGTGGTATCTATCCTTTTATTTCTAATTTCCAGCAATATCATTGATTTAACATTTTTTATTCTCATTTCCAGAATTAAATCTCAATTTTAACTTTGGTTAAATGTGCCCTTCTATCATTACTAGTGTTTAACTTCACCAACTTCAGTGTCCACTAGGTATAAGCATATGTGAGAGTGATCCAAAGAGCTCTGTAATATGTATGCGTGTATGTATATTATATATGTGTGTGAGCATTATATATACATATATTATATATTTACTATATATGTATATAATTATTTGAAATATACTTTTACAAAATAATATAGTGACAAATACTTTAGGTATCTCTGAGTATAACGTAACATTTTAGGCTTTTGTATGGAGGTAAATTAAATTTGATGTTTGTTGTCTGTCTGCACCACTTAGCTTTACCATGATTGCCACTGTCTTAAGCTTTTATTTCTTCAAATCTAGCATGCAACTACTTGAGTCAAAGTTTCTCTGACAAACATTCAGTAATTAATTATAGATCATAGTCTCATAAACCTCCCTTCCACATACTGTCTTTGAACTGTCAATAACTAAGATTAGAAAAGTGAGCCACCAGTTAATGGCTTAACATAAATTTTAAGTTAAAAATAATCCATACAATAAGCACTTAATGTTGGACAATATAAAAGGATGAGATATGTGAGGTAAAAGGCAGTTATTCAAAACTGATTGCAAACTTTTTTTAAAAAAATCTGTTTTGTGCAGTGAAATATTTATGTACATTTATTGGTTTACTATCAAGTCTACAGCTAAGAAACAACCAAGTGAAATTGAATATAGGAACAAAGATGGGAGTGCAGCGTGTTGGGCTTTTTTCGTCTAGAGAGGAAAACCACAATATATCATTGTTCATTAAAATGCATACTGTAAGGCTTCAACTAGCATTCCATTTTATGAATATTATTGAAAAGTTATTTCTCATTGAGCTTAGTCTCCAGTCCTTTGTTTTCCCTGAAGTTCATAAATTATATTGAAATATCCAAGTCCTTAATTACATAGTTGGTTAGCAAATAATTCCCATCTTTCAAGTGTAACCTAAGTTAATGTAAATTCAAATATGGTCTAATTAGCAAAAGAAGATCTTCTGACCATTATCACTCAGGAAATTCCAGTTGTTTAAAGAGGTCTTTTTAGTGAAATATGGAAAAGATCAAACAGGTGATTTCTCAACATTTCACAGAAACACCAATTATCGTAATGACAGAATAGAAGGATCATATACCATCTCCCTCCTTAGGAGATTTACTTATTTATTTATTTGCCAGTTCTGGGGCTTGAACTCAGGGCCTGAGCACTATCCTTAGGCCTTCTCAAGGTGAATGTTCTACTGCTTGAGCCACAGGACCACTTTTGACTTTTTCTCTGTATCTGGTATAGAGGAATCGAACCCAAGGCTTTGTGCATGTTAGGCAAACACTCTACCACTGTGCCACATTCCAGGTCCTACTCCAGTTTCCTTTATTGTGAGATCTGCTTAATTTGTCTTTATTCACAAATGCATTCACAGTGTACACAGTACTTAGTGATTACTAAGCTTTTATTTTATGCAAACACTGTGTCAGGTACCAGGGAGGACGTTAAAATCGTAATTAAGCCCACTCGCTATTGTTGAACACCAATGTGGCAAAACTCAGATCAACAACAAAAGTGCTTGGTTTTTAAAAGTTTAATGAGGAAACTGTTGGATAATATGGATTTATTGTTTCAACTATTTGCCTGGAAAGTCATCATTTTTGGTAATGAATTATTTTGTTGGAAAAATAAACAAGCCATCATTCCTACCCATTCCCATTCCTCTATCCCCCTCTTTTATTTTTGCCACAGATATCATGCATTTGGTTCTGACTTCATGCCTCTATTCCATCTAAATCCATAACCAGTAGTTAATCCTCCCATGCTATATATTCAGTTAATTTTACTAACTCTCTGGAAGTATTATTTCTCTCATCATTGAAGAGTGAAAATTATGTTTGTGTAAAGGATGTTTGAAGAAACTCATCTATGATCTTGATTGCTTATAATAAAAAAGAAAGGTACATATATATCATTTTCAAGCATTTTATTCTCAAAATACCCTTACAGAATACATTTAGATTTATATGTTATGTTGAACAAAATGCAGCAGAAAATCTTATTCAGTGCAAATAACGCTTTCAGCAAGCCCTGATTACCAAAGTGCCATAATAGTGGTAATGATTGGTCATTTTACTTGTAACAAGAATCTGAAAAATGTTTTGAATCAATTTGGGGAATTGCTACATCACTTTTGGAGCTGTGCATGTTCAAAAAGAAAGTAGGAATTGAAGAATAATTTGCTGATATATACAATCCTGTGGGTAGAAGTAAGTAATGGTTTCACAGCCTTACATTTTCACTTACATATAAAAATATCCCAGGAAAGTTGATGCCCACTGTGTGTTTCCCAGTGTTTCTACACCCTGGGGTAAATACATATGGAGGTCTTTCTGTTTTTCTTTCTTTCTTTCTTTCTTTCTTTCTTTCTTTCTTTCTTTCTTTCTTTCCTTCTTTCTTTCCTTCTTTCTTTCTTTCTTCTGAATAAAATATGTGCAGAAGTGAGACATGTTTCATTTCTATTCTGTATGTGTGTATTTGTGTGTATGTCTGTGTGTGTGTGTGTGAAATGGAACAGTGAATCTTGTTGAGACTGGTTTGCAAAAGGAAAGCTAAGATTAAATGCAATGGATGGGTGAGTCTGCTTGAGGTGTACTCTTTGTATATACACACATGTCAGAAACAGTTGAGGCTGATGAAGTATTTTACAAGAATTAAAAATTTTGAGTAGCTCTGAAAAGGAAATCCTGTATGTGAATTTTCAAATGTAAGCATGTAGTCTGGGTATAGGAAAGTTTTGAAATTTGCAGTAAGCAAGAAATAGTTTTGTTTACTTACACATAGAGAATTTTCTACTACATCAGGTAGTTTTAGTTGTAGATAGAGATATTTATATTTTATATCGGCTACTTTTACTCTAATCTATTCTGAATACTGTTTTGATGATAAATTAGAAGGTATTAAAATGTGGTTTTTCATTCTTAAATCAAGTGTGAAATCTGAGATTAAATGTCCTGGCCCAGAGTTTAAGCCCCATGATCAAAACTAAAATAAAATCTTGTCACAAAGATCATAAGATGGCGTTTACATCTTGATTTTATTAAACAACACACGTATAGATGGGTTCTAAATTTTCTTTTTGCAAAGTCTGTTATTAAGCTAAAATTGCTTTGCACAAATTTGATGTGTAGACGACATGGAAAGAGTTCAATATTTG